>NC_135673.1:24775862-24941531 GCF_964188315.1 Podarcis muralis
CAAACCAGGAGTTTCCATGATGGCTGCTTGTAACCATATTTTCTTTCATCGCCCTTTTCCAAACAAAGGAGTGGGGGTGGGGGAGAAGGAAATCTCAAGGAACAGGGCACTATATATATTTAGCCAGATTTAATTGCTCAGGGTAAACATTGACTCTCTGCTACTGCTTGGCGGACAGAGCGTTTCCTTCATTTAGGCCAGGTAATTGGATTCAAGGAACTAAATTTAACCTACCTTTTTATCTAAATGAATTTATTGATGAGAGGGAAATGGCTGCAATTCCAGTGCCTCAGTCACTGGCCATGTCTGAAGTCATTAAGCAATGAGGGCTTCACAAAACCACCTTTTCCATCTACCCAGCGAAAAGTGATGTAATCAGGGACAGCATCATCACTGAGGCCCATTAGTGTCTCAACAAGCATCGGATTATCTTATGTGAGGCTCCACCAAGGCACTAGCTGGGTTCATCCTGGTGGCCCCAGGGCTGACGCTGACTCTGATATTTGACTCAAGAAAAAAAAATGCATTTGCAGCCCCCTTAACTGAGAAAATCATGGGAGTAAAGTGACAACAATTGTGAAAGTTATTTTCCTGGGGAAATCATGAGGGAATCATGGGGGAACAGAAACACATACATGCAGAAAGTGTTGGGGAGTAGCGATGTTGTCCAATGCAATGTTGTAGTGCCATACCACCTCCACTGGTGTGAATGAAAATTAGCATGACATGACAGTTTCTCGGCCCCAAAGCCACAGTTCTGTAACAAAGCAAAACTATTACAGTGGTACGTTGCTTCCACTGGCGGGGGAAGAGGAGTGCGGGGAGAGCGCACCACCCCTGGCAGCACGATCCTGGTGGGGTGCCATCACTGCTGCCCCCCTGCTAGCACTGGGCGCCACACCCCCACAGGCGATGTGCCATGCCCCTAGGATGCGCACCATGCCCCTACGGCCAGTGCCCCCGCCCCCAGGATGCGCACCAGCCCCGCCTCTGCCTGCTCTCTGCCCCCTGGTGCCAGAGCATGAAGCTCCGCCACTGCTTGCTTCTCAACCGCCTTGGTACTCAACCGCCTTGGTTCTCAAATGCTGAAAACCCTGTAAAAGACAGGTCGGAGTCCTGACTGGTTACTCACGAGCAACCACCATTGCCATCTGACAATTAAGAAATGAGTAGACTAACACATGGGAGGCAGGTCACTGGCTGCTACAACAGCAGGCCTGAGGAACCTGCTGGCTTCCAGTTGCTTTTGGGTGCCAACTCCCATCAGCCTCAATGAGCATGGCCAGTGGTCAAGGATGATGGGTATTGTAGTACAGTAATAGCTGGATGGATTTCACATTCAGAGGTAGTATGCCTCTGAACACCAATTACTGGGCAGCAGCCATATCTTCAGGAGCACTTGACTTCATTATGCACATTATTTATTTATTATTAGTTGCAGTATTTTTATAGGTTTATTGAAACAGATTACGCTTGGATGTTGCTCTTGGCACTGAAAGCCATGTAATACACAAGGAGACCAATGAATGCTGCCAGCACCTCAGTGGAGACCCATGGTCCGCTCCAGGCACCTCGATGATCCACATCGACCGAAAAGAGGGGCTTTTCCTCGTCGCGTCTCACTGGTCGCGATGGCGGGCGCCGGGCTTAGGCTGCTTTGTCTGGCTGTGGCGCTGCTGGTGCTGAGCGGGGTGCGAGCTGAAACCTGTACAGACCCAGTCATCTCTCCATCCTACTACACTACTTCAGATGCTGTTGCAGTATTTTTATATCCACAGCATTTATAGACCACTTTTCAGGTGGACCTCACAAAGTGGTTTACATAAGATTATTACAACAACAGGTATAATTTCAGATTTCTTTGAAAAAAATAAATAAGTTGCAATAGAATGGAAAGGATAACATGTTTGTTTAGAACAAAAGCTGATACTGCTTCTGCTTCTTCTCCTCTCCCCCAGGGCCACTGCTCTCATTAGGCCAACTGGGCAGCAGCCTAGGATGCAGACCTTTGAGGAGCACAGTTTTATACAGATTAGTTTTTCTTTTACAGTATCTTATAAATTTCCAATAATATTTTACTTTTATTATTATATTTTATATTAATGCTTTGAAACCACGGAGATACCATTTTGGTATGTGATGCTTTAATAAAGGTCTTTGATGACACAAGCCTAAAAGGTTTAGCTGGGAATACTTCCCAAACTGAAGCTAAGGCCCTTTGCTGATGAAATTTGTAAGTTCAAGTTTGTGGTATCCCTTGTTATATGGTACAACCTCCCTTTGGAAGTCAATCTTACAAGCAAGCTACTACAGATTAAGGAAACTGATTTATATTCAGCTACAAGCCAATTGGAAGTGACCTTGTGGGCTGCAGGTGTGTTGAGGGTTTTGACTGATGCTACTGCAAAGGAGCTCGAAATTCTACCAGACTTTGGGACAGAACAAGTTAGAAAACAGAGAAAGAAACAGCAGTTTGAGAATGAGGCCCAAGAAGAGGCACCACAAGCTCCAAAGCCACAATTCGATGCAAGTTTCTACGATGCTGTCTTAGTCATGGGCCATACAATCTGATCAAGAGAGAGTCCAACAGCTACAATGTAATTTGGCTCCTGCATGATATATAGAGTATCAACAACAACAAATTTACTGAATATATACAGTACTTAAGGCCTGCAAGAATTTAGGAAAACCATTGATGCACAGTGGGAAATAGGATATTGATGCTGAACATCTGTGCTGTGAAGTTACAGCAATAGCTTGAAGACTGCCATAGTCTCTGCTACCACAAGGAAAATTTCTCCTCATGCTACAGGAACCCTGCAACTTATGCAGGGGTTAACGTTCTGGGGATCAAAATCATGTATTGTCAAAACAGATTGGGTGCAATGGTGGATGGGATTGCCAAAGTCTTTCCCCCTTGATGCCCCTCCAATGCCCCCTTTTTACTTCTTCTTCTTTTTTTAACTTTCCCCCCAAGCACGGAAAGCTGAATGCACACAAGCTAAATGCATGTAGGTTGTGAGCTTACGGTTCAACAAAAACTCATGTATAATTTGCCTAATGTTTCTGTTCCTCTAAGGATCTTTCTTACACTTCCAGTGTCAGTGACAAGTATTGAATACAGTTTCTCAGAACTCAAACTTATAGAAACTTACATATGCTCAACTGTGTAGTAAAAGAGACTTGCTGGCTTGGCAAATATATTAGGGTTGCCATATTTCAAAAAGTGAAGCAATCCGGACACAAAATCTACACTTCAGACGTGCCATACATCCACCCAGATGCTGTTTAGGAGGGCTGAATACCGGCTGTGTCCCGGAAATTCTAGATATATGGCAACCCTAAACAATATCAGTTGAACATGCCAGAGCATCAGCACTTGGCTTGAAGGAATTGGTGACCAAATTTCCAAAGAAAAAGGCATGCAAATTGCAATTCTGGTGTGTCTGAAATTGAAACTTTTAAGAGCCTTGAATTTTAACACCATAATTAACAAGATGATTAAAAGTGATTTGTGTGCTAAAACATTTTCTTTTGTATTCGAGAAAGATAATCCAAGATTGTTTAATTACGTATACTTGGAATTGAAATTTAGACATCTGTTTTTGAAAATTAAAGTTAGCATTTTGGGGGTGGGGTACAAGTAGTTAGCATCGCCTGGTCAGCTGTGCCTGTGACCATTCAGAAGCAAGCAATGTGACATCACTCACACTTGTAAACAGGGCCTGTCTTGATAGACATTAAGGGGAGGCAGCAAAGGTGGATTTAGGGGTGTCCCCCCAGTTCAGTTGCACTGAGAGGTTGCACCGGAGGGGCTACCACAACTATTATTTAGGCTGGAGCAACAGAGGTTGGGGGCACCGCATAGGGCACTGTTGAAATTGAGACCTCAAGGTCCACCACTGGAGGTGGGTCCACAATGAAGGCTGGAGCCAATTGAAAGTACATTGGACTGCCCATAGAATAGCCCAGCCTCTTTTCCCCAGATGCATTTGCAATTCCTATTCGCTCCCATGTACCCAAACAAAGACATGGTATGGGGGTTCCTGAACAGCTGTTGGGACTGAGTAACCATTTCCCTTCCCAGCACACCGTTGGGCAAGACACTTGTGGTTTTTCTGCCTGCAACAGACAGTGTATGGGGCACAGGTTTATTTCTTCAGAGATATGCAATTAATTCAGTGCAATTAGTAGGTCACAAGTGGATTTGCCAGATCATGTAAAACATGATGTAAAAGTAAGGAATTTGGTTCTTCTTCTTCTTATTTTATTATTCCTGTATTGCAGGCTGTTGGACCAGATGATGAGTAGGCAAACTAAGGCCCGGGGGGCCGGATCCAGCCCAATCACCTTCTAGATCCAGATGGTCCGGGAATCAGCGTGTTTTTACATGAGTAGAATGTGTCCTTTTATTTAAAATGCATCTCTGGGTTATTTGTGGGGCATAGGAATTCATCCATTCTTTCCCCCCCCAAAAAATATAGTCCAGCCCCCCACAAGGTCTGAGGGACAGTGGACCAGCCCCCTGCTGAAAAAGTTTGCTGACCCCTGGACTAGATGACCTGTAGGGGCCCTTACAACTCTACAATTTTATGAATCTATTATTCTAGCCCATGTTTTAAGGTATATACTCAAAGCAGACTTCAAGAAATCAGTACAGCAGCTGCCCCAACCTGTTGCCCTGTTTTGGACTACATCCCCCATCAGCTCCAGCCAGCATGGTGGTGCTGGTTGAGGCTGAGGCTACAGTGCAACATTAAAATTTAGGATGGCAGTAAAAAACTAAACATCAAAAACAATAAAATAACAGGAGGAACTAAAGCGGTTATTAAATAAAACAAGCATAAATCTGGCTGAATCCAGGTCTTCTTGAATGTTTCCCCAAAGTTTAACATGTGAATTTCCCTGAAGAGGCCATTCCAGAGATACAGAGGCTACCACAGAGAAGGCCCTGTCCTTGGAACTCAATGCTGGTAAAAAGGACTCCTGGACATGGAGGCCTGGAGCAGGGCAGGTGGAAGCAGTGAATGGAGGACTTACCTTAGCAACCATGCAATGCCACAGGGTCTAAGTCATGAATAGGCAAACTAAGGCTCGGGGTCCAGATCTGGCCTAATCACCTTCTAAATCCAGTCTGCAGACGGTCCAGGAATCAGCATGTTTTTACATGAGTAGAATGTGTGATTTTATTTAAAATGCATCTCTGGGTTATTTGTGGGGCATTGGAATTATTCATTCTCCCCCCTTCAAAATATAGTCTGGCCCCCCACATGGTCTGAGGGATAGTGGACTGCCCCCCCCCATCAATATTGGTACCCTTCAGAAGTTGTGGACTCCCACACCCATCAATCCTGACTATTGGCTATGCTCGCTAAAGCTGATGGGAGTCGCAGTCTAATATCACTAGATTGGGCACCCTGTTGGCTGCTACGCCTGCTCTAAAAGGTGCTGCTGTTGGCAGGTGCCTAAGGCATGCCTTTGCAACCTACCGTATTTTTCGCTCTATAAGACGCACCAGACCACAAGACGCACCTAGTTTTTGGAGGAGGAAAACAAGGAAAAAAATATTCTGAATCTCAGAAGCCAGAACAGCAAGAGGGATCGCTGCGCAGTGAAAGCAGCAATCCCTCTTGCTGTTCTGGCTTCTGGGATTCACGCAGCCTGCATTCACTCCATAAGACGCACACACATTTCCCCTTACTTTTTAGGAGGGAAAAAGTGAGTCTTATAGAGCAAAAAATACGGTAAATAGTTACCCATACTGTGGGCTTGAGGCTGCTTTTAATCAGGAGAGGCCACCCCATTGCAGATCTATTGTTTATAATGGATGAAGTTGTGGTCTTTAAAAATCATTCCAACAAGGTGCCTCCTTGTTCCCAGCCTTGTGGGCAGATTCTGCTCATGAGTGTGGCCAGGGAGCATCAGCTTATGCCATCATTTGCTCACAACCTCCCCCTCCTAGTCCACAAGGCAAGTGTGATTTTCAACAGGAATCAGAAATTCAGCTTACAAGACTTAACACCTTCATTGCATCTGCAGATTCGTAGCACTGTGGCATAAATCAAATGTTGGCTGATTCCAGCTGGGTCTGGAAGGTCATTAGGACAAGTAGAGACAATGGGAGGTTTGCCTTGGAACATAGTGAACAATGCAGTCAAGATGTAGCTCACTCAGCCCTCTTCATCTGTTTAAGGAAATGAAATCTGGAATCATGCTCTCTTTCTTCTGTTAAGTTTGGAGAGGGAGAATTTTAGAGAGTCAATCCATCATGAGCAGCAAGCCCACTGACACAAAAATACTTTGCAGAAGGGGTGTGTGTGTATGTGTGTGTGTGACTCAAGGCACTAGGACCTAGGAGGAGTCCTAGCCAAACTGGCAGGAATTTCTTGCTTGGAGCTCAGACAACAAAGACAGAGTGTGGCTGGGTTTCTCTCTCTTAGCATCTCCACCCTGCGAGCTGAAAAACCGGTGAGTAGAGTTTACGCTTTCCCAGTCAGAAAGTAACAGATGCCAGATGCACAAGAGAGGGGGAAAGAAAGACCTCGCATTGCAAGTGAACAATGCCTCCCAACAAAAATCTCTTGACTGCAAAAGTTGTGCTGAGATTGCATTGTTTTCAGAACATCGTTCCTAGACCTGTGAGCGTCTTTAAGTGCTGGCAGGGGGAAGCATTTTCTTAAACTTGGAGAAAGGAAGATAGGCTAGTGGGAATGGAAACTCCTTTTGCTACCCAACAGTGGCAATAGGGTCAGAGACAGGTCACTGGCACTGAAGAGAATGAATGAAGGGACAGGGCTTGGCTAGCCGGATGAGAGGCAGAAGGAAAGCAACAGCTTTTTCCAGGATTTGTACCTGATTGCTGAGTCTAGGGCTTTAATCCCATTTCTGTTGTGTGAATCTGTGATGAGAAGATGTGAGCTGCATGTTAATAGCCCTGCATAGCCAAATGGTAGCGGTATAAGGTTTCCAGTCACCCAGAGCTTTCTTTCTGGTTTGGAGTTTTCCATTGCAAGAGGATACACTCTCTTGTGTCTTAGTTCATGCTCGAGATTATTTCTGTCATTCCTCCGCCCGCCCCCCTCTCCGCTCCGCTGCAGAAATTCAATTGACTCTCTTGTCCGCTCCCTCTTCCTATAGTAGTACTACGCCGCAGCCTCTGAACAATGAAAGGTGCGCTTGTAGTGGTGTGATGCACAGACCTTCAGCAATTAAAAAATGCTTCATTAAGAGGGAAGGCGTGTGGGGGAGGGGATAAAAAAAACCCTCTTCCTGATTAGATGATGCAGCAGATTAACTGTGCAGGGGGAAATCTTGCAATTTAACATAAACTTATTCCAATGCCATTTGAATGTCAGGGATTCCCACCCACTGCCTCCCAGATTCTAATATCTGAAACTGATAGCTAGATCAGAGGAGGTCTATGAAGGACTGGTCACAAAGAAGTCTGGATCCTAGCTAGATGTCTTCCTGGTCTATCAGCCATTTCAATTTATAGTCCCCCATTTGACATAGCCCTGTGATTCAGCTTGTCGCCCCATCGGTGAATGGGCATGTTGAAAACCATGCAAGTGAAGCTGGTGGTTCAGTCTTTGGGATGCTTAATCCCTCAGGGTTGCTTAGTCTGTCACTTCCTTGTATCCACCTACCAGCTGAAGTTCTTTTTTTCTGCCTTCAGTCTGCAGCCCCAACTACACTGCAGTGAACTTCTGTTCACTGGTCTTTAGTAGTTTGTGGATGGCTTGCATTCTGAAATGGCAACCCTGGACATTTCTGTCCCAGTCTCACCTACTAAGCCAGATATAGCAAGGGATCCTTAGAATCCCTGGGGCCAACTCCATGCAATTGGTTGCCTATTACTAAGTCTGCTCCATTGTATTGCCTAGAGTGCACCCACCCTTCCCGGCACTTGAACCACACCCCCACATACAAGGAAGAAACCTTCTATGGTGTTACTCCAGGGGAAGTAAAACATAAGAGCAAAAGTGTGGGTTTCTTTCCACATCCAGGACCACCAATTGCCAGCTATTTATTGGGTTGACTCACTTAATTCCTCCCTTTGCATCTTTCCCTTCTCCTGTTCCTCCTCTGCCTCAGCTTCACACCTCTAGGGCTCACCGAGCTATGGAACTTGATTTTGGACACTTTGACGAAAGAGATAAGGCGTCCAGAAACATGCGAGGCTCCCGTATGAATGGCCTGCCTAGCCCCACTCACAGTGCCCACTGTAGCTTCTACCGGACCAGGACCTTGCAAGCGCTGAGCAATGAGAAGAAAGCCAAGAAGGTGCGCTTCTACCGCAACGGGGACCGCTACTTCAAGGGGATTGTGTACGCTGTTTCCGGAGACCGCTTCCGAAGCTTTGACGCCTTGCTTGCTGACCTGACTCGGTCTCTGTCTGATAACATTAACCTGCCTCAGGGAGTTCGCTACATTTACACCATCGATGGCACCAGAAAGATTGGGAGCATGGATGAGCTGGAAGAAGGTAATTAGTAGGAAACAATGCTTGCTTGCTGGTGCAGGGAGGGCATGGGTGTGTGGAAGAGGCATGATCAGCTTAGAAAGCAACGCATAGGAGTCCCACTACTTCAGCCCTCATTAGAGGAGCATGGGTCATGGTCCAGTATATGAATGGCAAGGGCCTGGTTCACAGGATTGTTAAAAGAAGCAGCATTTAATCCATGGGTTCTTTTTCATGAATGGCAATATAATTCATTCAGAACCTTGGGTATGGATCCTATGAAGCTGCCTTTATACCAGACTCTTGATCATCTGGCCCAATATCTGATGGGTGGTAGCTTTCCATGGTCTCAGGTGGATGTCTCCCTTCAGCCCCCCTTCCTGAGACCACTTCACAGAAGACTGGACACACATGCAAATCATGTGCTCAGTTCCTACAGGGACTGAGAAAAAAAACAGTGCCTATTAAAAGGAGCAGGAAGTTCTCCACTGGTTGTTTAATAAGGACTTTTCTCCCCATCATTTAAATGATGTTCTGGGCAGGGGGGTCCTCAATGCACAGTGTATTTGCATGATTTCTGTACAAATTGTGGGCGTGTTTCTGTACTATGTCTGTGCTTGGGTGTGCTTGCATGTATATGCATGTGAAGCCGAGTTCATTTGGGGAAGGAGGGGGAAAGGTGCCAGGTATTCAAATATGTGCATAACAATTTATATGTTGGTTTTGTCTGTTTGTGGCTTTTGGGTATTATGTTCAGTCTGTCCATAGGGATGTCCTTCTGTGGGTCATTAGTGAGGTTGCCTGAGGGTGGTATGTGTACAGGGCAACTACCATTGTATGGAGGGGCATTAAGGACCATGTATGTGTTTAGAGCATGTGTGCACATAAGTAGTCATACCCAGTATATTTGCAGGATGCATGTTCTTGGGCTGGAAATATTACTAGAAAGCATGGTGTTTGTGTTATGCCATTTGGGATTATGTCTGTCTGTGTGTTGATTTGGAGTGGAAAGGAGAAGGCTGTTCTGAGTATTCCCTCAGGACCATGTCTGCAATATCACTCTCCGTGCCGCCTTGTACCCAATGCATCAGTGCTTCTGCTTTGTATTAAAGGGGGTGTGCCCAGGATTTCTGTAGGAGCGAGTGTGAATAAGAATGTGTATCCATGTGGTTGGAGGATTTGTGGAAAGTACTATTCCAAATGGGTGTGTCTGGGTGAAGCTGTGTCTCAGTAGGGTGCGTGTGAACAATTTGCACTATGTTCTGCAAGGTATATGCATGCATTTATGTTCTGCAAGGTATATGCATGCATTTATGTAGCCATACATAGTTGTGCGGAGCATACAGGCATAGTTGTGCGGAGTCGCCGGTCTGTAAATGTGACTCAGTGTCTGCAGCATGCAAAGTCACCAACTCCAAATGCCCAAACCTCACATTGTGAGTCATGCAAAAAACCCAAAGTAGATTGCCTTAAAACTTGTAAGATCATTTAAGATGATTTAATAAAGCACATTGCTGATGTGATCTTTAGTTTATCATTTGTGCTAAAGGATGCTTTTTTATTGCTCCTCATTACTGCAACAATTTTTAAAAAAATGTTTTATAATACAAGTTGAGCTTTCTCATGCTTCCAGTACCTGTGGCTTTACAAAACGTTTTTTCATGTGGGGTGGGGGGAACAAGGTTGGAGGGGGTGAAAACCACAGGATTTGCCATCCATGTGCATCAGTGTGACTGCAGGGTGTGTCCCTTTGTTTGGGGCGACTGTGTTCAGTGTCTCTGTAAGGTGCATCTGTGGCAGCTCAGAAGGGAAGCTACATGGAGATGCCCCAGGGGGAAGGTGTGTCTGCTGAAGTGAGAGAGGTGTAGCAGATGTGGGTGTGGATCTGTCAAAGGGGGCAGTTGGAGTATGAAAGGGGGCGGAGGAGGAATGTTTGCAGCGCTATGCCTGTTAAAAGGAGGCAGGAATGGATAGAGAGATGGACTAAAAGAGGGAATTCAGGCATGGTGATGCAGCAGAGTCTGGCATGTCTAATATTTCTCACAGCGTTCCATGGCGACTTTGGAGATTCCTGCAGAGAGTCGTATTTTGTGATAAAGTGAGGAGTCATCCTTTTTTTAAAAAAAAGATCGCCACTCTCCACGGTATATCTGAGAGGCAAATGAAAGGTTTTTTCCTAGTATGTATATCTAAATAAGCATCTTTAAAAGCCTTGATTGTATGGTACCAGTCCTTTCTAAAGGTGGAGATTCTGGATATCCGTGTCTACAGCTGCTACCTTTTTTGTTTGTCAAGGTGGATGCACAAATAGATTTCTGCTCATTGTGTGCCTGGAGATGCAAAGGTTAAATCCCATGTTGCTTCTCATCCCTCTCAGGCAACATTTCCATGTACTCTTAAGTTGCAGAGGTACTCTGCCACTTGTCTTTAAGCCAGTGAGTTGCCATCTTGAATGATGTCATCCCATGGAAATGCTGTCCCTGAAGCTAGGATTTCCAATAATGACATCATGGTGTCAGCAATCAACCAGGCCTGCTTTGTTACCATTTTGCCATGGGCAGGAAACTGATGTGCACTGAACATGAAGGGGGCAACATTCAGTTGCAGTGGCTGCTGATGCTACTGAGCCTGCTGTAAGTCTTCATGCTTTGTTTCAGCACCTGAGTTCCATCTTTAAAGCAGAAATCCAAGTGTTTTCCCCATTCACCTTGCCTCCTGGCTTTTTGTTATATGACTCCTGCTCTGCCTTCCTCTCTTAGGAAGCAACATCTTTGCACTACAGAAAAAGAAAGAAAGAGAATAAACTCAACTGTACATGTACATTTGTGTGTCTTTGAGAAGAGTGGGGATAATGAAGTTTGAAAATAGATGGAGCAAAGCCACTGCAGTTGTTCCCCTCTATCTTTGTTACCTGTGCCTTATCTGTCTTCTCTTCTCTTCCCTTCCAACTTTATGATTCTATGATTCACTTGATCCTCCCCCCCCCGCCCATATTTTCTAGCGAAATCAAATTGGAATCTACTTGGGGCAGGGAGCTGATGTGTTTGCATTGCTACTCAGTAAAGTCCCATGTATACTGAAGACACTACTGAGATAATTAAAATCATAATCCTAAAGCCACAAGGATTTACTACTAAAAACTCATATGGGATTTTGGGTGGGTGGAGGAGACAATATGGATTTGCTGCTAGAGTTACAATGGAACAATACCCTCAAACAAGTTCAGGATGAGTTGTTTTACCCTTGCAATTATATAATTCATATTTGTCCACATGCACAAGTGCATACACACACGCATTGTGGCATAAAGGGTCACTGCATCTGGCTGGTAACCAGGAGGCTGGTGATTTATTTTTTTAAAAAAAATATTTTTATTAAACCATTTTAACAAAACAATTATCAATCATTCTTTGTTTTTCTTGGCAGGTCTCGTCCTAAAATCCCTAACTAAAACACTTCTGGCTTCTTTACAAATGTCATTTTAAACATTTTTTTCAATTCATTATATATCATCTCCCAAAATTTTTTAACTTCTCTACATTCCCACCACATATGATACAAGTTACCTTCTTTTTCTTTACATTTCCAACATATATTTGACCCAGTTTTGTACATTTTTGCCATTTGTACTGGTGTAATATACCATCTATACATCATTTTAATGTAATTTTATTTCAAAAGAGAACAATCTGTACATTTCAAGTCCACCTTCTACAGCTTTTCCCAATCCTCAAATTGTATATTGTGCCCTATATCTTGTGCCCATTTGATCAGAACTGCTTTGACCTCCTCATCTTTTGTTTCCCATTCTAGCAGAACTCTATATGCTTTCTTCAGCAGCTTCACTACTTCTTCTATAACCTCCTTTTGAAATCTGGAGGTTGTGTAGCTAAATCGGAGGCTGGTGATTTGAGCCTGCCTAGGAATGGCTGTGGGCAGGATTCCTGCATTGCAGGGGGTTGGACTAGATGACCCTCAGGATTCCTTCCATTTCTATGATTCTAATTTTTATTTCCAATCCCTGAAAAGTACTGCTTATGCAGAATAGCATACTTTGATATGGCTATGACAGGCTTGTTCATACATCAAACATTTGTTTAGGCAAGCCTATACAGACATATAGATGTTGGTGTGCTTTAATCTCTTTTTCCATTAATTTTAATTATTTTGAATTGTTTTTAATTGATTTGAACTGATTTGTAATAATTTTAATATTTATTTCTAAGTGCTTAGTGGCTTTACCACAATCAAGTGGTATATAAATTTTGTTAAATCAGTCAAATATATTACACTGGGTGTAGGTGCAAGCTAAGATTACACAGGTTTGTATGAAAGAATGATTGCTTGTTGATTTGTACAGTTCAACTATTCTGAGCGCAGGTCCACAAACTGTACATTTGTTGAATGTAACATGTGAACAACACTTAAATGTCTACATTTCACTTATCTTTCCTGGTATTTAAATGCAATGAGTTGTTCACACATTGTATACCGTGCACTGGTACAAGCTGCCTCTCTACACATGTACAAATGTGTATTCTTGTTTATTTGTACAGTTCATCTATTGTGTAACACACAGAATGCCCATACACTTAATGTTACATGTGTAGGAATATGCAATTCAAATATTTGTTGAACAGGTACATAGACTGTACACTCATTGAATGTAATGTGCAGATACCCCTATGATGTGCTTGGGAAATCTGGTTACTCCAGGCACAGGTCCAGAGGAATTCAATCCAGTCCCAAAACACAGCCCTTCATTAAGCACACACCCTGCTTTCTAACAGCACGTTGCCTGGATCTACTGAAATACAAAAAGCTTTGTCAAAGCCTCATAGAATGGTAGAGTTGGAAGGGACCCCAAGGGCCAACTAGTCCAACCCCCTCAAATGCAGGAACCGGAACCTCTATTACTGTTCACATGAGCAGAAAGAGGGTTAGAGCCCTGTGCTTGTGTCACCATGCGTGGAGGTGTGTCAGTAGGTGGAGCTAATATTGAGAAATGTTCGGTTCCAAATATGGCCCCCACCCCCAAAAAACAATAGTTGCTGAACAAGGTTTTGCACCTAGTGGCAAAGGATTCTATAATGAAGTTGTGGTATTTTCCTGCTACAATATATGTGATGCTGATCACTAGCTGATAATACTCTAAAAGGGATTAGATACATTAATGGAGGAGGGAAGTTTATCAGTAGCTACTTTTTAGGATGGCCCAAATCAGACTTGGGGTGTCTTGGTCCTGCTTTACAGGGGACAGTCCTCTATTTTAGGGGTGGAGAAGCTGTTTCAGAACAAGAGCCACATTACAGAAACCTTTCAGGTGGGCAGTATATGGAGTAGGGGCTGGTCCAGAAGCAGAAGACCATTGGCTTTGGTTGAGATTACAGTCGTACCTCGGAAGTCAAATGGAATCCATTCTGTAAGTCCGTTTGACTTCCAAAAAGTTTGGAAACCAAGGCATGGCTTCCGATTGGTTGCAGGAAGCTCCTGCAGCCAATCAGAAGCTGCAGAAGCCGCGTCGGACGTTCGGGTTCCAAAGAACATTCGCAAACCAGAACACTCACTTCCAGGTTTGCGGCGTTCGGGAGCCAAAACATTTAACATGCAAGGCATTTGGGATCCAAGGTTCGACTGTACAATAATTCTATGTTCAGCACCCCAGTTGGCATCTGAGTGGGAAGAGACAGATGCCTTTACTCTGAGGGTAAGGAAAACTTTTCAGTCTGAGGATCACATTCTCTCCTGGGGAAACTTTTGGGGATCACATGGAAGTGGTGGGTGTGGCCAGAGGCAAAAGTGGGTGAAGCATCAGATTCAACTCTATCTGAAGGTGTCCTTATTTGAAGGACTGCCTACTCCAAGTCAGGTTTAAGAATAAATATGTAGAAGCAAAGAATAGAGAACAGGAGCTTTGAAGTTACCCATCAATCATTAATACCTGGAGATCAGACTGAGAAAGCCTATAGGTCACCTGATCTCAATCTCCCCTCCTATGTACTGTACTTCTGCTTAAATTATAATCACTATTTCTAAATTTACACCTGTAATTACGATTCAGCACATGCAAATTTTATGCAAACACATGTGCTTTTTCTGCCCTCTCATTTGACAGTGCAAAAATGGTCACCTTAATAGAACCTCTGAATACTCTTATGTTCTGGCCAGTTTCACAGTCATTGGTCTCCTGAAGAGTTCAGATGGAGCTTGATGGATCAAAGTAAAGCATAATCTGGTTTCTCTGAAAGTTCTGTAAAACTGTAGTTTGAAACATAATTGACATAGCACCTAGTACGTTCAACATTTGTACTGCTAGGTAAAATCTTATGTTCTGCATGCAGACTTTGTAAAAGGTGTTATAGGACTTTTGACAGTAGGGCTACAGAATGCCCAGAATGACTAGGCCCGTTTGTCATCCTGGTGCCCTCCAGATATTCTGGACTACAACTCCAAAACATCTGGAGGGTGCTAGAATGGCATAGGTAGCTATAGAGAACTCAGTGAAATAATTCTGCTATGACTCTGGGAATGTGAATGCCAATGCTATATTTAATGCCTGAAAGGGCTGTCGGCAGAAGAGTGAGCAGCCGTGCTTCCTTGAGTTTGCTGAAGGCCAGCTAGAAATGAAAATAGACATTAATGGGCTATGATCTATGATATATTGCCAGCATTTGCACCTGATGTAGTAGTTATAGCACAATGCATTTCATTTCAGGGAGTGACTTTCTTGCTCATGGTTTGAGGCAAGGTTCATGCATCAGGAATGCTAGAAGAAAACAGGCTTCCATAAGGAAAACGAAGTCCTTTGCAGAGTAGGGTTGGCTGTCCTTGCACATTGGTTTATTAGGCTACCTTGTCCCAAACTAAATGGTTTCAAAATGCCAGTGCAATGGGCAATGGTGGAGCTGCTGCATCTCCCATCTGATTCTTCCACTTGCCCTTTTGTATCTCCTGCTTCCTGTAGACAAACCAGATCTCAGTTTCACCTCATGATGAGCAGGGTGGGAGGGTGTATGGAAGGATCATAGAATTGTAGAGTTGGAAGGGACCCTGAAGATCATCTAGTCCAACCCCTTGCAATGCAGGAATATGCAGTTGTCCATGAAAATGAACAAAGTGAGAAGCTTCATCTGTCTCCACCCTGTAACGTTATAAATTGTAGGCAGAATCTACAACAAGGTTGGGGAACTTTTTTTCTCCTGAAGACTGGATCCCTCAAGTGAAAGAGGTCTGTGGTCTGCTTTGCCAACTCACTGTAGAGTGGGAGAAGTGGAGAAGGGGGAGTGGAGTGGATGTGCTTCAGGCGAAATGCATGGGCTTGGTTAACAGGTCTGGTGGGCTGTGATAGGTCTGTTGGCCAGAGGTTCTCTATGTTGGATCTACAGGTTGTGGTCTAGTAGCAACTGAACAGAGTCCATTCATTCATTCATTTTATGACTGACACATTTTATTACTGAAACCTTAAAAAGGACAACAGAACTAGTAAATCATACGACAATAATGCTAAACACAGTGAATAAAAAAACCAAAATCCAATAAAGCAGCCACTGGAATGGCTTTGTGGAAAATCAATGTGTAAGCAGATAGCAGAGAGGGAGGCATAAGGAAGCCAGTGAAAAGGAGGACTGTTAAGCGGCATAGATGCCAACTCCCTGGGGTGCCCGAGCACCCACAAAATTTCCCATGAAGGGGCCAGGCATCCACAAGTTTCGGTGCCAGGGCCAGGCACGCTGCATGCCACCCATGGCCCCAGGCAGAGCCAAGTTGGCACTCCTGTTAAGTGGGGTCTGGTGAAGGGGGCAATATATGGACCTATCAGTCAAGCAAAGTCATATGCCATAGGTATTGCCAAATAAAGTCATACTTCACTGGGATAAGTGGCTTCATATGCTGTTTGCTCATGTGCACCATAAGTTCCCTCCAATAGGCAGCAAAGTCCATTGGCTTAGTACTCCCCTTCAAAACCTTAAGATGATGAGTTAATTTTTCTAAAGACAATTCAAACTGAACTGTAGCCAACCAGTAGGGATGGGTGGACCAGCCAATTTCTATTATCTGTCAATTTTGCATGTCTTCAATCATAGGTCTATTCCATCTTGGTTTTGATTAATTTAAAAGGGGGAAAAACATGCATGTGAAAATTCAGATGTAAATTGTATGGACTTTAGGCACATTGTTCCCATGCATTTCCCCTTTGATGGACAAACAAGGCAGGCATGTAAATAGGTCTGTAGCTTAGGGCTCAATTTGCTCTGATGTTAATTTTGTGTGGATGCACATTTGTTTGGTTATGCAAATAGCATAACCTGAACAGCCCCAGGTCCATCAGAGGTGGGGCGTTCAACTTCTTCTCATCCTTTCATGGACTTGTGCAGCTCCCCAAAGCTGTTGTTTGCAGACTTCCCTTGAAATGCAAATAGAGAGGTATTTTTGTTTGGATCATGGCGCGCGCGCACACACACACACACACACACACACACAGAGAGAGAGAGAGAGACTGAAACTGCTCATCCCCACAGTCCAGAGGCTTCCCCACACATGCCATTTACATAACAAAAGCATACATCCTAATTGCATTGATGCAATTATAGTCACATGTGGCATTGTCTATATAGGAAGCAGTGCTGGTGGTCTCTCCAAAATATCACAGAATCTGACTTCTGTACTCCTTTGTTTCTATAGTATATAGAAAAGAGGTGTCCCTTTCTAAAAGCCAGCATATTCACAAAACATTCCCTTTTCTATCTAGACACACTTCTAGAATCCAGAAATATTAGCTGAATTAGCTTCAGCGTGGTATGGTGCCCCCCTTTCTAACAGCTTGCGTCATTCTGAAAAGGATACAGTCGTGCCCCCTCAGGGGGGATGCCCTCCCTGCTGTGCAGATATTATATTATTTGTTATGCTAGCAGCTGTCCCTGGAGGGTCTGATTGATTTGTACAAACAAGGACAGAGGCTCTAGGAAAGACAAAGCTTGAAATATTTCAAACCTCAATATTTTAGGGGTTTTCAGAGCCTTCTTATGTGGGTTGATTTAAAGTTCAGGTGACAGAGGAAAGGGCAGGTGTAGAGAAATTCCAAATGGGTTCTAAACATGTGTAATTCCCACTCAAATTGTAAATCCCTGTAAAGTGGAAAGCTGAGAAATGCAATCCAAGTATGGCACATAATGGATGATGGGAGAGAGCTCAGCTGACAGTCAGAGAAATTGGCTGTTGCCCTCTGGAGAGTATTCATTCAAATGAGTTTTCATGGCTGAATTTCAAAATGGCCCCAACACGAAGTGTTCATATCCAACTGATTTGCAATGCAGAACCTGATGCTTTTTTGAAGTTTGCACGCAACATGTTTGAGGTGTAAAATATGCATTTTTATTACAGGAGGTGAAAGTAATCTGTGCATGAGGCAAACACACATGCCTGCAGTTATATGTGTCATGAGGTGAGATTGTCTGTAGCTCCCTGATGTCTTCCTTTTGTTGGAGCTGCATCAGCAGAGATCATTCCATATACAACTAAAGGGTTAATTCTGTTAGTATTCACAAGTGAAGAGGGGGGCAGGTAGAGGTGTTGCTTAGCAACCAAGCAGAGTACCATTATGTTCGCTGCTGAGGTAGCATGTGCTCTGATTGATGAATGAGTTCTTGATCTGTATGTTTGGTTGAGTTTCTCCCTGCTATGTATGAGGCCTGAAGTAAGAAAGACAAAAGCCCTCTCTATATGTCTCCTCCAGTTATATAGTTTATGTTCGGTTTTCCTCAGCAAAGTGTTATCAGCGTTTCTTTCTCTCTTTTGACTCTGTTTCTGTTATTTAAGTGACTCTACTAACACCTTTTCCTCCAGAGGGCTTCTTTCCCTCATAGGCAGCCATTTTGAGGGGCAAGTACACATGGTGGCTCTTATTTTTCTAAGCCTACCCACAAACCACAGGCTTCTACAGTCACACACATCGCTCCATCCAGGAAAGAAAGAGGTTCTCGGACACACTATAGGTGTGCAAAAGTGTGTGAGGAGGACACAAAGCAGGGCTGATGAGGGGTGTGGCCCAGGGAGAGTCTGGGGGGCCATATACATACAGGTTTCTTTTTGACCAGAACTCACCGGAACCAAGGATGCCAGTTTGAATAAAATGTTGGAGGGGGGCAGGTAAGCCCCGTCCCGCATAATTGATCACAAGATGTGGCACATGCACCATTTGAATGACAATACCTATAAACTTTTGGGGCCCTCAAATGTTTTACTGGGGGGTGGGGGCAAAGGGATTTTGTCCCCTAGGAGTTGGCTGAGTTGGAACTAAGTTCTGGCACCTCTCAGAATGGGGTGGGGGGTGTTCATGGTGAGTTCCAGTACCTATTTTTCTAGAAAAATAGCACCGGATATATACATACATAATTTTATAGGTATGCTGCCTTTCCATGGTTAAAGCCATGCTCAATGCAGCTTACCACATGAAAAAATACATAATTAGAAATATAATAAAAGTAGTCATAACCAATGAGTAAAACATCAAAAAGTACACAACCAAATTGATTTTTTTCCTTATAAATCATAACATCTAAAATAAAGATACAAAAAAATAATATCAATTACAGCAGCAATTACATCCCCACCCCCACCCAAACCTCAGCCCAAGAGTCTGTTTAGCAGCCTCAGCTTTTGTAGCTGGAGTCAGTCCAGGCCTTCCCTTCCCTGATCAGGTGGGGAAAGTCCTGCAGGTTTTCCAGGATTCACAGCAAGAATAATCTTTGGCCTCTTCAGCAGCCTCAGCTTCTATAAAGAGCCCTGGAGGAGCACATTCAAATAGTAAATTCCTGTAAAGTGAAAGCTGAGCCTTGGATTCCCACCTCTGTAATACATCATGGGAAATATGGGTTTGCTATCATGAAATGTTAGTCTGCAACTGTGGCCTCTCAATCTTTTTTGAAAAACTCTTGAACTTTCAGCGCTTTTACATATGTAACAAAATTTATAGGCTACTTAATAAAATAAAACAAAAGTCTGCAATTGGTTTACACGGCACTCACCATGAAGTTGTTACAGTAAGCACCACACTTTTAATATGTGGGTGGGGGGAGGTTCAGTATCCCCAGGAAGAAAAGGACCGGGTTTATATAAAACAGTAAAAAAATGTTTACAGGAAA
Organism: Podarcis muralis; assembly: GCF_964188315.1. NCBI lineage: Eukaryota > Metazoa > Chordata > Lepidosauria > Squamata > Lacertidae > Podarcis > Podarcis muralis. Next base: position 24,795,465 of record NC_135673.1, read on the forward strand.
ATACCAATAGGATTTACAGACTATCGAAACAAGCAGGTGAGCAAACATAATAAAACTCTCAGTATACTGTGGAACCTCGGTCTTTGAAGCGTCTCTGAAGCTGAATGATTTGGAACACGAAATCATGCCGAAAACCTGGAAGTGAATGCTTCCGTCTTCGAATGCGTCTTGGATGTCAACCAGCTTCTGAGGCGCGCTTCTCCATTTTCTCCATTGAAATTGCCAACCGCCCATTGCAACTCAGTTGTTGAATGTTTCGGAAGTCGAAAGGTCTTCCGGAACAGATTACGTTCGACAACCGAGGTTCTACTGCATATATAAAATCAAGAGAGTTTAAGAATGTCTGCCTTGCCTAAACAAAAGCATTTTTAGCAAGCATCAAAAACAACACAACAAAGACATCTGGTTGTAGAGCACAGGTGCTATCAGTGTTTAAAAGGGAAGTATGCAACTATGTCATAACTATGTCATAATCAGAGTGTGCTTTTCCCTTTCAAAAGCTCGAAAATCCTAAGAAAAGATGCAGACCCCGGGTCTGCTCTTTCTTCATCTCCTCCATCTCCTGTGGGGCAGAATTAGGTTGAGAGTGGTCTGGAGGCAGTCTAGCACCAACCCAATAGTAGTAATGTTTTGAGTTCTGCCAGGCTCAAATCAGATTTCATTAAGATGAGCCATTTCCCCAGCCAAGATTTAATAAGCTCTAATTCCTCCCAGCCATTATCTTCTAACTCTCTGCTCTCCTTCCTTCCCATCCAGCTGGTGCTTCTCCATTCATTCATTCATTTGTATACCATCCTTCAACCAAACAGGCAGTTCACAACATAAAAATCAAGCGGGAGAGAAAAAGGAACAGAATTCTCCTCTGACTTGAATAGAAATACAAGCTGGACAATCATTCCAGAGTCACAGAGCCAATTCAGACCTAATAGGCAACCATGATATTGCAAATGGACCTGTGATAGAATGGCTTGCATGATCCCCCCCACTCCCCTCTTAAAAACCACCAAAAGGAGATCAGAAACTTTAACTTCCACTTTTAAGCAAACCATAGTTTTCTGTTACCTCCAAACTCAGGAATAAGTGATTTGCTTAAACAGTGTTTTCAGAACATACTACAGGTTGATTGCAGCTTCTCCCAAGTTTGGATGTAATGTGGGATGGTGGTTTGCTAATAATAATAATAATAATAATAATAGCAGAAGTGATCGTTAAGAAATGTTCTCCTCGTCATAGATGTACAAAAAGACGTCAGGTAGGATCATTCATGTAGTGGGGAACTGGTTTTCAGTTAATATCTAAGAACCAAATACATTTGCCTGGTATTGGAGGTAAGTGTCACAGTCCCCCAAGACTCAGATTTCTGAGCTTGTGGAGGGTGGAGGAGTTTTGGTAATATCTCTTGGGAGTGCCCTCCCTGTGGAACACCCTCCCATCAGATGTCAAGGAGATTAAGAACTACACAACTTGAAGGCAGCCCTGTATCAGGAAGTTTTTAACGTGGCTGGGGAAACCTAGCCAGATGGACAGGGTATAAATAATAACATTCTTCTTCTTCTTCTTCTTCTTCTTCTTCTTCTTCTTCTTCTTCTTCTTCTTCTTCACCAGACAAGCAGACTGGTTGTCTGAGTGGTTAGCTACATACAAGCTAGGAACAAAACAAAGCAAATAGGGAGCCCTGCTGGATCAGCCAATGGTCCATATACGTACAGTGGTACCTCTGGTTACAAACTTAATTCGTTCCGGAGCTCCGTTCTTAACCTGAAACCGTTCTTAACTTGAGGTACCACTTTAGCTAATGGGGCCTCCTGCTGCTGCTGAAGTAAAGTTCCTAACCCGAGGTACTACTTCTGGGTTAGCGGAGTCTGTAACCCGAAGTGTTTATAACCTGAGGTGTTTGTAACCCAAGGTACCACTGTAGTCCATCATCCTGTTATCACAATGTCCAACCAGATGCCTACACGATAAGCCCACAAACAGAATCTGAACACAGCAGCACTCTTCTCACCTGTGATTCTCAGCAACTGGTACTCAGAAGCATAATGTTTATGGCATTGCAATTAATATTCAGGGTGTGTTTCTTGAATCGCGGTACAGCCACTTAAAGTTGTCAAAGCCAGACTTGCCTGTTACACTTCTGGTATTGCACTGAGTAGCAAAAGAATTTCAGCATCTTGAATGGTGTTGCATATGGTCCGTGGATAGGATTACGTCTCTGCTGTAAATATCATTGGTTGGGTGGGGGAAAGTTGACACATATTTCCCACTCCCCTTCAAGGGTACTTTTGTCACTCATTCTCACCAATCCACTTGATTCCCAGTTCTCCTGAACTGACAATTTGCATACCATTAGGGTATTCTAGTACCATGTGCTGATTGATTGATTGCCTTGATCCATCGACTCCCTGTTCAAGAAAATTTACAAGCAGAAGTGATTTAAAATATATGCAATTTAGTTCCATAAAATTCCATTTGTAAAATCCAAGCAGAAACAACAGTGACTCAATTAAAGCAACAATAAAATGTTCATTATGGAAAGCCTAGCAGCTTGGCAGAGATGTTGAACAGATTTTACCCCCTCCAAGGAGAAAGGGAGAAGGAAGGTTTGCTTGATTGAAGATGGAGTAAAACACACACACACACACACACACACACACGACTAAATATATAAATGCATTTCCTCCACACCAGCTCACCTATGCTGTTGTATGAGCATTAGTGCTGTAGAAACAATAGAATAAGTAAGTGCTATTCATTCATTTGCTTTAAGCTTATTAGAGGCTTCCTTGTGCTATAAACCTTGCCATATGCTGAGTGAAATGAGCTTCTCCTACTCAGCATCCTGAGCTTTCTGTAAACACCTAAGGACATGCAAGGACACAGGCTCTTGGGGAGGGTGCTTTGAGGAAACAGTGAAGAAAAAAGAAGTCAGCATTAATTAGTGACCCTCAATAAGGAGAATTGTAGTCCAAAATATCAGGAGGGAACCAGGCTGATGAAGACTTGTCTGGACCTAGTGCAGAAGTGAATGCATCCCTTATCCAGTGACACCTGCTCATCTTTTGCTGTAGAAGATGGACTTCTTATTCCTTCTGAAGATCATGATGCGAATCAGCATTTGGGGTTCACAGAAGGGATGTACAAAAGGGCCTTAATTGATTCTGACATTCACTCAGGTTTTCATCTGATATTTTCCTTTCTGCTGCAATTGGTTTATTTTACACAAGTTGTCTTCTGTTTCATCCTCTGCTGATGTGAAGTGAAGACATACATATTCTTTTAATGTATTTCTTAGCACACAATAGACCTGCATGGTGCTATTTTTCTAGAAAAAAAGGTGCTGGAACTCAGTTCTTTTAGAATGATAATGGTGCCCACCTGAGAGGGGCCAGAATTGAGTTCCAGCAAGTTCCAGCTGAAAAGATGTCCTGGACCTGCAGATCTCAGCCATCAACAGATATTAAGATATCAGTTACATTCCCTAGATGTTCCCTTTCAAAGTTAATGAGATTCCAGAGGTCTGAAATTCCCTGCTGGTCTGCTATGGCAAAAAACCCTCCAAAGAGTCTTGTGACACCTGAAATACAAAGTTAATGAACTGGCTAAAGGTCCATCACAAATCCATCTTTAGCTACAATTCTAGCAGTTGCTCCAGGAGGTTAATCTGGACAGCCTAGAAGCCTCCCTTCAACTCTTAATATTCTATGAAATAGATTCTTGCCTTAATCCACCAGTTGTGTATGACAGGAGTGGGAAAAACCTGAGGTCCTGCCTAAGGTGGGTGGGGCCAGAGGGAAAAGTAGGCAGAGCAATGTAGGCACTTACCTCTGTACAGCCAGGCAAAAGGCAGAGGTTCTGCACACTCACATCTCTTTATCCCAGCAAGCAGGAGGCATTACAAAGGTTCAGTGACAGATTCCAGCCAGGCAAAAGCTCTCACTTAAGTAGAGCACAGAGCAGAGAAGATTGAGGGAGGTGGCATGGGGAAGAGCCCTAAGGGATGGATAGAGGTCTACACCCCCCCCCTGGGACTGATGTTCCCTACCCTTCTCTATGACAATAATACTTGAATGTAGGCCACTTGCTCTGTGATGAGAAGAGAGCCAGGGGCCAGGGCAGGGCAAGGTTCATTCTAGATGCAAATTTCAAGGAGCACAGAGTTCTGACATTGCTTCAGCAAAACACATCCCAATTGTTTCCCCACTTGCACTAGAAGGTTCTCCTTTAATTAAAGGGGCCTAGCCCTCTCCTGTAGTCTCCTACTAAGGCAGAAATGTAGGGGTCTCTGGTCCTGGTGGCTTGTCTCTAATGGAGTAATCCAAGTCTGAGGCCATTAGTGCCACATTCATGGGCTGGAGGGACACTGACCCCAGAGGCTTATCCTGTAGCAGCATGCCTTTATCCTTCTGGTTCAGACTGTGGCTCTATGATCTGGAGAAGACTCTGACTCCTGGTTACCAATGGTAGGGGCAGAAAGAGTTTTGGTTGAAGTCCTCCTTCAACCAGGGTGTTTCTGTGCTTTGGCCTCTATATATTCCTGCATTGTGTCCTCCAGATTTAGGGTTGCAATCCAGCAACATCTGGAAGGCACCAGTGGAAACCGTGCCTGGTTATGCATGTGAAAAATCATTTGGGATTCTTCTGAGAACAAAATTCAGCAGTGATGCAAAACATACTAGGCATCCTAATCTGGTGTTTGTTTACTCAGAAGTAAGGCCCAAATAAATTAATGTGCATAGGATTTTTGCTATAGTCAGTAATATGATCACAGCTCTTAAATTGGCAGGCTGAAATTAATTTTAAATTATTGATTTTTATTCTAGCTTGTCTGTTGAATTTGGGCATGGTCTAATTTTCCCCATGTGATGAGTGAGCATAAGGTGTTGGTTTGTTAGATATGTTGCAATGTAGAGAAGTAATTATATCACTGACAGCCGTAGTATTAGTTGACAGGTTGTTTGATTGCAGTTGCCTCAAGGTCATATCTCTTTCAGTAGATTCAACAGTGTAGCAGAGACATCTTTCTATGGCTCCAGTTTTCATCAAAATAGCTGTTCCTGCAAGAAGCAAATCAGAGAGACAGATTCTCTCCCTTTATGTATATAAGAATTTCTTATTGTACATGATAACAAGTGTCTCATTTTTGATCTGGGATAGTATCCTCTTGGCAACTATTCTGTTGGTTGTAATCCTTTGAGGAATGTTTTGAAAGTAGTTTCTTACTAAAATATGGATAACAGCTCCTTTTTTTGTTGAAATACTGTTCCTCTTTATAGTTACATTAGATGCACTCAGCAATTAGGAAAATGAGTCTGGAACAGACCCCCACAAGAGGTGATGGACTCTCCTTCCTTGGAGGCTTTTAAGCAGAGGTTGGCTGGCCATCTGTCATATATGATCTAATTGAGATTCTTGCATTCCAGGGGGTTGGATTATATGACCCTCGGGGTCCTTCCAGCTCTGTAACTCTATTATTCTGTAAATATGTGTGTTTAAATAAAAGCCTTTTCCTTAGCACTTCAGATGTTTATGAATGTTCCGTGACATCACAGCCACCTCAGACAATCAAACAATGTTCCTCCCCTGGTCTTGACTGTTTGTCCCATTGTGTATGAGACTGCATGTCTCATATCACCTTAACTCTAATAGTATTCTAAACTCGTTCTTTGGGGGAAGGTTTTTTTTGGCATAAATGGTTGCTCCCTTTTGGAACTGCTTTTAATTGCTGTAGTTAACTTTTTTTTTTTTTGGTTGCTGCATTTTTAAAACCTTTCTCGCGCTGCTGTTTCAGTGTTTAATGGCTGCTTAATCAGTGTTATATTGTGCTTAAAATGGTCAAGTGTGCATTAAGTTTAAATTGGTGTCAATGAAAGTTGTTTGTTAAACCTAATTATAATCTGGAGGCAATTTTGGGTGAGTGTGGGAGTCATAGCTGTCAAGTTTTCCCTTTTTTAAAAGGAAAATCCTATTCGGAATAAGGGAATTTCTCTTAAAAAAAGGGAAACGTTGACAGCTATGGTGGAGGTTGCAGTTGGGAAGGAAAGTGTTAATCTTCTTAATATACTTACACACACACACACACACACACACACACACACACACACACACTGCATCCACTGAACAACTATTAGTTTTATATATTTTTACGTATGTCCCATTGGAAACTGTCTTCTAAGTCCAAATGGGGAGACTAGGGAGGGGACAAAGAGGGGTGAAGAGAGGGGAAAGGAAATAAAGTGAAAAGGCAGAATGAGGGGGAGGGAATGGATGGTGTATCAGAGCCCTGCTCTTACCTGCTGCTCCACACCTGGGCTGCATTCACTTGGCAGTTTATTCCATTTCCATGATGCTTCTCTGTTCATTTCCACATTATTTTTGAGCTTTCACATCACCTAAGAGCCACTTCCGGAAAACTAATGGAACACAGAGCATACTCAAAGCTCATTTCCATGTTATTTGATTCCAAGGGGGTGGGGGTGGGTGGGATGTGTTTGCAGGAAGGTTGCAGCCCTCTTTACCTGGAAAGTCACAGAAGTAAAGTGAACAAATCTGGAGCGGTATGCCAGCGTGCAGATCTTTCCTGCAGTTTTCATGGCGGAATCATGAGGGCACAGAAGCACCCATGTGCAGAATGGGTTGTTGGGGAGCAGTGAAAATGACATTCATTGTTGTTGTCCCTAGGGGTTGGCTAAGCTGGTGGGGGGTGGGGTGCAAAAATCACTCCTCTCTTGGTGCCTCAACAGAGGAATCTGAATTCTGGTGTGGGCCATCACAGCAGCAATTGCAAGGGAGGGTGGGTGGGCTGGTCAGCCAAATTTCATCCATGGGCCAAACATTCCCCACCTCTGGAATAGAATGTGTGTCTGTGAGTGTGTGAGAGAGAGAGAGGAAGGAGGGAGGTATTTCTGGTACTACTGAAGGGGAGGGTGAATTTTGCCCACCTCTGCTCCTGCTACTACAGCCTTTAAAATTACATAAATACTGGACCCTCTCCTGGAATAACTGTTGCTGTATCAGGAAGGCTGATAAATTGATAATGCCCAGTGGGCACTTCCCACTGTTTTAGAAATCCATCTGTGTTTAAGAAATGTGATTGCAGGAGGAACTTCTCTTCCTCTGGCTCTAATTTTATTTGAAATACCCCATTGCTATATTGTCACTGTTGTTTTCTAACCCCTTCTCTCTTTTCCGTTCTCAAAAGGGGAAAGTTACGTATGTTCATCTGACAACTTTTTTAAGAAAGTGGAGTATACCAAGAATGTCAACCCCAACTGGTCTGTCAACGTGAAAACCTCCGCCAACATGAAAGCGCCTCAGTCCCTGGCCAGTAGCAACAGTGGCCAGGCCAGGGAGAACAAGGATTTCGTGCGCCCCAAGCTGGTGACCATCATTCGGAGTGGGGTGAAACCCAGGAAGGCTGTCCGTGTGCTGCTGAATAAGAAGACGGCACATTCCTTTGAGCAAGTTCTCACCGATATCACAGAAGCCATAAAGCTGGAAACAGGAGTCGTCAAAAAGCTGTACACGCTGGATGGAAAGCAGGTAAGACCATTTTGTTCAAATGTCCCCAAGACCTCCAAAGTTTCACAACAGTACAAAGAGTGGAAGGAAAGACACACGTAGAATTGTGTGGCATTTGCTCCACATATTTTTCGCTCTATAAGATGCACCAGACCACAAGACGCACCTAGTTTTTGGAGGAGGAAAACAAGAAAAAAAATATTCTGAATCTCAGAAGCCAGAACAGCAAGAGGGATTGCTGCGCAGTGAAAGCAGCAATCCCTCTTGCTGTTCTGGCTTCTGGGATAGCTGCGCAGCCTACATTCGCTCCATAAGATGCACACACATTTCCCCTTACTTTTTAGGAGGGAAAAAGTGAGTCTTATAGAGCAAAAAATACGGTACTTAAAAACACCATCAAATTCTTAACCAGCGAGCCTCAGAATGGGAAACCTGTTACTACACTGGTGTCTTCTCCTCTCCCACATGCTATCTGGAGTCTTCAGTCAGTTTAGAAGCCAGGATTGGAACTCCTTCCTAAATTGAGACAGTGTCCTATTTGGAGGGTCTCATTTTCTATCCCACATCCACTCCTGCCACTTGATCATAAGCAAGCCCTACTCACATGATGGGTGTGCAGGTAAGCTGACTTGGTCACATGATGCTCGTGTCTACACTGAAGCTGTGTATACACTATTATCAGTCCAAAATAATTGATGTTTTTCCTTAACATGCTGCTTTCAATCTAGATTGATTCTAGGTCCTGCCATCTTCAAGGGTGGGTGTGGCTACTTGTCACTTGTTTGAAAACTCGCCCCTTGATTAAGTTATCCTTGCCTTTTGCACCCTGCACATCTCCCAGGTGAATGAAGTAGGAAGTGGGGTTTGTAGTATTGGTGTACAACCACCCAGTGTCATTGGATATACTCTTGTGCATGCACACACTTTGCCGGGACATCCTACATCTGTTTTCAAATTACAGTGCAGCATAATGCAGAATCAGTTTGCAAGAAGTTTTGTTTTTTAAATGAAACCAGTTTCTTGAACTGCTTTTCAGGCGAAATTCAGCAAATAAATAAATAAAATTATGCAATATATCTAGATTGTGTGTAGACTACATCGAAAAAGAAAATACTGAGTCTCCAATTTGTTCTAGAATAAAATGCCACGTGTACACAGTCTGAGTGGCATAAGTTAGCTTCCTTCACAACTGCGTCACAGGTGGTTCTAGGGAAGGGTCCTAGCTCACTGGTAGAGTACCTGCTTGGCATAAGAACATAAGGAGAGCTCTGCGGGATCAAGCCAAAGGATTATCTAGTCCAACATCCTATTCTCACAGAGGCCAAGCAGATGCCCATAGGAAACCTGCAAGTGGGACCTAAGTGCAACAGTGTTATTCCAACTTGTGATTCCAATCAGCTGGTTTTTAGAGGCATATTGACAGCCTTCTCCGCTCCGAATTTATCTAATTCTCCTTAAAGTCATCCACGTTGGTAGTCATCATTACATCCTGTGCAAGCAAATCAGGTCCCAGCTTCAATCACCAGTTAGATATGGGATCCACCCCGTCTGAAATCACTGTTGTGAGCACTGGTGGAGGAACAGGGGTGCGGGGGGAGCGTACCACCCCCGGCAGCACGATCCCGGTGGGGTGCCATCGCACCTGCCCCCCCATGCTGGGCACCACACCCTCAGGCAGTGTGCCATGTCCCCAGGACGCGTGCCATGCCCCTTTGGGCAGCGTGCCACACTCCCAGGATGCATGCCATGCCCCTGCGGGCAGTGCACCACACCCCAGGATGCGCGCCACGCCCCTGCGAGCAGCATGCCATGCCCCCAGGAAGCGTGCCAGCCACACCTCCGCCTGCTCTCCGCCCCCCCCCCAACGCCAGAGCTTGAAGCTCCGCCACTGGTTGTGAGACAGCATAATATTGACCTAGGTGAACAGTGGTCTGAATCAGTATAAAACTTCCTTCCTTTCTCCCACATACATATTCAGCCTTCCCCACCTTATGCCTGAACATGCTGGCTGATGCTGAAAGAAAACTGTTCTTCACCCATGTACCATGTTGGAGAAAGCTGTCAGAAAATCACATTAACCTCCTTTTGAAACCTCCTTATTTGTCCCTGGGAAAAAGAATTGAGTGTGTCTAGTATGTAGATATACCCGTCAACCCAATATGTTCAATATATGGGCAGCTAAGGGGGGTGGGGTAGGGGCAGCTGCCCCACCCCCTAAATCAAGTAAATCAATAAAAATATTTAACTAACTGAGATTCTGCACCCCCAACATAAAGCCACCCCCAAACACAAAGCCTGGCTATGCCCATGGTTCAATATGCTAACTGCATTTAAATGTAGTTGATGAAAAACTGGGAATCCTTAGCCGAACATCCTTCAAATATTTGAAAGCTGCAGAGTGCAATCCTAAGCATATTTCCTCAGAAGTAACTCTCGCTGTGTTTCATCAGAATTATTCCCTAGTCAGCAGGCACAGTATTGCAGCCTTAGCCCCTTCACACTCTACAATTTTATAATCTGTTGCAATATCCTCTTCTCGTTTCCCTTACCCATGTTTTTCCATATTCCTTCTCTGATACTAAAGCCATGCTGACTAAGTGAACATCTACTGAAGCCTAAAATTAACCTGCCAAAGTGGCCACCATCTGTTCCTATAGAAGCCAGATTTTTCATGCCAGTGGTTATGTTACTAAATTGTCACTGGTATTAGTATCAGGCGGGAGAATGCAGCCAACCATTGGAGGAAAACAGATGCAGCAACACCACTGTCCTGAGCACCACTGAACTGTGAATATTCTCCAAAGGATTCTCCCTCTGCTGCTGCTGCTGCTGCTGCTGCTGCCACCACCACACACTTTGAAATAAACAATGCAGGCAGATTGTACCAGAGTATTATTTTGGCTTTAGGGTACAGTCTCAACAGTTCTCAAGCTTCACACTAGTCAGAACGTTTTAAAGCAAAATGGGTTGCTGTCTGTCTAGAAACAAAGTGAGTTGGAGGAATGGGTAGAGATCATTTGGGGTGAACAGATTCCCCGGCATATTGCATCCCATTATTGCTGTGGAGGAGTCAGCTGAAAATGTCATGCTCCTCTTTCCTTTGGGTTTATTACTGAGATTTTCCAAAAGTACGTCTGGAATTGGCACATGGACAGTTTCCTGAAGGTTTAAAGTGTCCTGCTGTTCATTGGTTATATATCTCTCTCTCACTCCTCAGCCCCACCCTGTTGCTTCTAGTGCGTGCAGATAAATTAGAGTGCAAAAAGGAATGTGGATGCAATTCCTTTTGCACTGTACTTCATTGGTAACTGAAGGCTAATCCACACTTCCTCTGGTCCCACTGCTTTTCCCTGGGGATAACTGCTCTTTAGTGTTCAATCCAGTTTCACCCGGGTTGCCATTTATTCCAATCTATCACTAAAGAGCAGATTTTTCCTTGGAAAGCAGAGGGCAACAAGCTGATGTGTGGATGAGCCCTTAGACTGAACACACACAAGGGACTGAGACCGCACATGTCCAGCAATCTGAATAAAGTCCAGAAATAAAATTTTAAAACAGAGCATAGGAAGCTGCCTTATATTGACTCATACCATTGGTCCATCTAGGTCAGTATTGTCTACGCTGACTGACAGCAGTACTCCAGTACTGCTGGAATCTTTTTCAGCCCTACCTGGAGATGCCAGGGTTTGAACCTGGGGTTTTCTGCTTTCAAAGTGGAATCTCTAGTGCTGAACTGTGGCCCTTCTCCATAATGTGAATGCCAAACTCTCTATCTAGCTATCTATATACATGCATTCAAATAAACTGCGCCTTTCTTTAGGGTAGTTTTCAAAATGAGGGAAAGGACTTCTAGGTGAGCTGATCTAGGACCCTCTGGACTCCCTGCCCTTTGACTTCCCTACCTCCTAGGTCCTCTTCCCCGTCCACATCTGTTCCACAAAACTTCTCCTTCCGACAAAACTTCCCCTGCCCACAAAACTTCTGCTCAGCCAAACTGACAATGTTGCCTTCCCTCACGGACTTTGGAGTACAAATATTTTTACAGCTTTGTTCCGACTTGTGTGCAACGGAGGGCAAGGGGAGTCAACTAGGGACTAAAGTGATATAAAGCTCACAGAGCCAATGTCCTAATTGCTCACATTAGTGAGCAGGCCTGACGTGGAATTTTTTTTAAAGGGCATCAAAAGAGTTTCACATGACCAACTGGTTTACTGGCATCATTGGAGACCTGAAGGAGTGTCTCCAACCCCTTCGTTCAGCCCGGACACTGAGATCCAGCTCCAAGGGCCTTCTGGTGGTTCCCTCACTGCAGGAAGTGAAGTAACAGGGAACCAGGCAGAGGGCCTTCTCGGTAGTGGTGCTTGCCCTGTGGAATGCCTTCCTGTCAGGTGTCAAGGAAATAAACAACTATCTGACTTTTAGAAGACATCTGAAGGCAGCCCTGCTTAGGGAAGTCTTTAATGTTTGATGTTTTATGGTATTTTTAATATTTTGTTGGAAGCCGCCCAGAGTAGCTGGGGAAACCCAGCCAGATGGGCGGGGTATGAAAAAAAAAATATTATTATTATTAGCTTCCAGAAATCTCCCTAAAGTTGCATTCTTTTTCCTAACCTCTGACAGCCTGAACATCTCAAGTTCTTGACTAGCTCATCAATTGAATGGTTCCATAATGGCTTGAGAATGTACAGCATGCAGTCAGGATCTGCATGTTGTGCATATTGTGCAGGGCCTGCTGGAGATTATGCATAATAACCAGAGACTGGACAAAATTCCACATATATATCCACATTCCCCAAGGCCATGGTCAGATGCAGTAACACTTCTGAATACCGACTGTTTGACACCACAGGAGAAGAAGATGCTTGATTCCTACTTGAGGGTTTCCCATAGACATCTAGGTGGTCACTGTAAGAACAGAATGCTGGACTAGATAGGCTATCAGCCTGGTCTAGCAGGCTCTTTTCATCTGTGAAACGTGCTTAATTCTCTCTTAATGGACAGGTTATTTGCTCCTTCTGCACATATAAGATCCATATTTGGGGTAAGGTTATCATATGCACCTACCAAAAACAAAAGGGGGAGGAGGAACATTGGCCTGTTGTTCCATAGCTTTTATTTTCCTAAGTCTTTAGCTAAGTGCTGCTGCTGCTTCTAAATGTTACCTGTCTTTTCCAATGAAGTTATATACATATTCATGTGTCAGGACATTTGTGGTTTTACACACCAGAGAATTCCTAGCCCTGTTAGAATGTTTCCCTCTAGCAGTCTTTGCCTCTACAAGGATGTAATGTGGCAGGTGATAGGTGAACTCCAGATACCTGCTGGAGAAGCAGATGCAAATGTGTACCAAGGCTAGGTCACTGCTAGATTCTGCAGAGCTCTGTGAATTTGCCACCTTTGCTTAGATGATGCGTGAAGTGAGATAGTTCAAGCAGTGGAAGAAGAAGAAAAGTTAGTGAACAGCTGTTTCCACAGAAAGTACAAATACAAATGAAACCATTGTTTCAAGAGCTATGGTGGTGCCATTCTTCAAGAAACAACGCCTAACATGATTGCTTCAGACCCATAACATTGGCTACACATTGACATGCGGGTATTCAGTAGTTCAGGGGCAGCTAACCTGGTCCCCTCAAGATGTTGTTGGACAACAACTCCCATAAGCCTCCACTAGCATAACCAATGGTCAGGGATGATGGCCATTCCTGCTAGCTCATACTGATGAGGGGACCAAATGTTGCATCCTTGAAAGTAGGCAAGGTCCCCAAATCCAGAGAAAAATATGGGCTTGGCCAGAGGATCATAAGGATCCCTAGGATGAAGGTTGGATTGGCCAGGTTTGGTATCTAATATATTAGGAGTCTGTTGTTTTTCAGCTCAAGCCACTGCTATCAGGGATAATATCGATTGTAAAATGGTGTAGAGGGATTTAAAATGGCACCACCAGGGAGCAGATCTTTTTCAATGAATCATGACTTTTCTATTATATCCTACTTTGCAAAATGGAAGATAATTTAAAACCAGTTTGAGGGGGGACAGTTTATATTACATACACAGAGGAATACACACACACACACACACACACACACACACACACACACAAACGGAGTGCAAATATACAGCAGCTGGAGCAGTGCAGAAGGTCACAGCTTTTGCAGCTCTGCTCCATGAAGAACAATGGAAATAATAAGTGGTATTGACTCCACAGGAATAATTATGCAGCCAGTCTGCCTGCAGGGCAGCAGGGGAGAACAGGACGGTGAGGTCCTTCGTTTCTATCCCCATCCCTCGCCATCTGTTCTCTGCCACTTAGCTGATATCTGGTCCACTGGCAGGGCCTGAAAAAGCTTGTTCTTCTCTTGGCAATCTACAGACATCAGTCCCTACCATGTGCTGATGGGCTTGAAGGCTCAAGAGCCTGGTAGAGGGACTTGACCTCAGATACCATGTCTGGTAGAAGGGCAAATGGCACAGTCTTTCCATCCCTTCTCCTTTTTAACTAACTTATGTAAATAAAAGTATTTGCTTGGACAGTGAAATATACATCTTTTTTTAAAAAAAGCTGGCTGGAATACTTGGTGTAATTCTATGTTCCCTATTTCTAAGCTATGTGAATACAAATAAATGTAATCGTACTCTCCTCCAACATTTCATGGCTCCACGAAGAGGATTCTTATTCACTTGGTGAATTTCTGGGATGCACATTCTTTTACTTTTCTGCCAAACCTTTTTGCATTAGGCTTTCTTGATCTTGGTCTAAGAACTTATGGAAGCTTCTACTGATCTGATCTTTTTATATTTTGATTTACTGCATGCTCTAGGTTGCTTTGTTGGCTGTTTGTCAAAAAATCAAGACATGCGCAAAAAATGAAAAGCCAATCAACCAAACAAAAAACCTGGTTGGAACAGTAAATAAGGGTGGGGTCAATTATTTATTTACTTCCAATATTTACAGACTGCTTTTCACCATAAATGGTCTTGAAGCAACCAGTTTTTAAAACGTTCATCATCTTGGCTAGTAACTATTATCCTACTTACCTTCCATGAATTTCTCCAACCCTCTTTAAAGCTACCCAAATGTGTAGCCATCACTAACTCTTGTGGGAGCTAATTCCAGGGTTTAACTATGTGCTGTGTGAAGAAGTGCCTCCTTTTATCTGTTCTGATTCTTCCGGAATTCAGTTTCATTGGGTAACCCCATCAGATTCTAATATTGTGAGAGATGGGGGTGGGGGACCTCTCTCTGTCCACTTTCTCCAAGCTTGAGGTTTCCAGGCCTGAGGGGGCCCTGAGCAAAGTGTCCTCTGGTGGGTCTCTTTCTCCATCAATGGGCCCTGGAGGGCTTACCTAGAGAAAGAGAGCAACAGTCCACTGTGTATTACAAGATGGCTTAGCTGCCATTTTAATTTCACATGGTGTCCTGAGACAATGTTCCACTTTCCCATTATGGGAAATTTAAATTGCAGTAGACTTAAAAGGGGCCATGTCAGGCAGCTGCCCTGGGCCATACTAGGATGCTGGGCGACGGCAACTGCCCTGGGACACCAGGTGCTGATGCTGACCCAGATTAAAAATTACTTGAGTATATACTGAAAGATTTGTGAACTTCTTAAACCTGAAAAGCTTTCCTGGAGAGTTCATTTCTGGACAACTCAGCTGTAATGGGACTGAAACACCCCCTCTCGCCTTCCTAATGCAGCCATATCAGAAACCTTATCAACTGCTGGCAGACTGCAGGATTACATGTAAATGAAGTATCAAAGGCTAGAATTAGAATATTAGCTATGATGAATATGACTTTTGCATGCTCAAGTGGGCTTCACAGTGGATTAAAAGCATCCTAGCCTACATCTCTTAATTCTTGCTGAAAGTTTAAAGCACTGTTTTCACTGAATTTTAATATGGTGTTATTACTTTCTATGATACTATGGATTTTCTATTATTTTAGACAACTGCAGTCACTGAGGTTTACATCTGGACAAGCATATGTCAGGATGAAATGAAAGCAATGAGACTATTATAGCCAAACATGCCAGTCAACAAACTGCTTCATTGCCTGTGTAGGGAATTTTTATTTTTAACTTTTTGGCATCATTTGTTTTTCAAAATTTGAAATGGAGTTTTGCTGATGTTGCTAGCCTAGATCTTTAATCCTTGTTTTTCAGTGTGATTAGGGACTTGCCATCAAATCACCCATAATCACCAATGATTGCATGTTCTCTGCATATTTTTTTAAGCAGCAAAGGAAACTCTCAGCTGTGCATAATAGCAAGGATTTGGACACCTCTTAATTACTAATGTTAAGTATTCAATTGGCAAATCATCCTCATTGCATGCTAATTAGTGTCACGGTCCAAGGAAGAGATGGGCACAATATAGACTATAAGCGCTATGAGGTCCAAGATGCCTGTTTTAGAAACTGTATTCGTGCAGTCAGTGTGGGGTCCTCCAGATCTTTATTGGAATACAACTTTCATCATTCCTGATCTGATGGGTGTTGGTCAAGAGCTGACAGTGCCCACTTTGCTGCCACCACTGCCGTAAACAACTGCAAATATATATATAATCTATAGGCAAACATGAGTACCAAGACAGTACAACTGACTGGAGAAAATATTGCACAGCTCTCATGAAGAATTCCAACCATAATGTCTTCCTCAGTGTCTTGGTCTCAGTGCTGCCTTTGTAGAACTCAGTAAGGAAAAGGATGGTGACAAAACTCAACCTATTGCCCATTGGGAATGATAAGGGGGAAGGCAAGGAGCCCAACAGTAAGTGGAGACAAAGCCCATGACAGGCAAAGCCAGAGCAAAATAGTACTCAGCACCAACCAATTTTAGTTCCTCTGCCCCTGTCTTGGACAATCACTGGACTGCTTGTAAATACAGTGGTACCTCGGGTTACATACGCTTCAGGTTAGAGACGCTTCAGGTTACAGACTTCGCTAACCCAGAAATAATACCTCGGGTTAAGAACTTTGCTTCAGGATGAGAACAGAAATTGTGCTCCGGCAGCACAGCGGCAGCGGGAGGCCCCATTAGTTAAAGTGGTGCTTCAGGTTAAGGACAGTTTCAGGTTAAGAATGGACCTCCGGAATGAATTAAGTACTTAACCTGAGGTTCCACTGTAAGAAGATAAGCAGGTGGGAGCTTGCTCAGGGCAGGCTGTGTTTAGTGAGGCAGTGCTCCATTTGCCTTTATGGGTTAGCCTCCTTTGACAGCCGCATTTGTGCTAGAGCTAATAAATAAAGAATAATAAAAACCCAGAGTCTCATCCTGCAAAGCCACAGGTGTTTTGAAGGCCCACCCTCAGCACGAGAGGCTATCCAAGGGCAATATTTAGGCCATAGGACAAAAACCTTCTTGATTCCATGTCTCCCACCTTCCCTTCTTCACGTGCTTCCTTCCCATAACTCATGGCTTTGACTGGTGTGTGTATTCCCATTCCCCCAACCTCCCATTGTGTAGTCTGGCAGCTGCAAGGACCAGTTGCTAGGTGACAGCCTCTGCAGCACAAAGCGCTCCGGCTGGGCAGGTCAGTCCTGCCATTTTCAGACAGCTGTGCATAATTTCTATTTGCCTTTCTCTCACTGTCGCTAAATCACAGGGCGCCGAATCGGCATAAAACATCTAATGGAGATTAAAGGGCTGCACTTATTCTTCATTGCTTTATTCTTCTTTAAAAACACTTCTTTGGTGAAAAGAGATTGCACATGGGTAGGCTTGTCTTTGACTAGAGCCAGACCAGTGGGGTTAAAAATTAATGTCAGGCCACAGTATTTTTTTGGCATTTAGGGTGTGTGCACGTGTGTGTGTGTGTGTGTGTGTGTGTGTGTGTAAATACACTCAAAAGATTGGATTACTCATTGTGGACAGGCAAAATCAAATAACAGGTGGGGTAAGATTACCTTTGAAGGAGAAAGAGCTGTAGCCTGTAGCTCAGTGGCAGAGTACTTGGTTTGATGCCCAGAATCTCTAGTTTGGGCTGGGAATGTCCCCTGCCTGAGATCCTGGACAGCTTCTGCTGGTTAGTGAACAGTTATTGCGCTGTATGGGTCAGTGGTCTGACTCTATAAAAGGCAACTTCCTGTATTTCTGCAAGGGGGCTATGAACTTAACTTCCTTTTCTTTGTTAATAGGGGAAAAAGCTTTTCTGCCACTTCAGGGAGCCAGTTGGCTGACCTCAGTAATCCAAGGGTGTTCCCTTTGTAATTGAAGAACCTTTGGCCCTCCAGATGTTGCTGAACTGGAACTTGCATCACTCCCATTGCCTGGGGCTAATGGGAGTTGTAGTTCAGCAACATCCGGAGGGCCGAATGTTCCTTGCACCTGGTATAGAAGGCCATTCCTAGGCAGGTTCTTGGGAAGGTGGAGGAGATGACTGCTCTAATTGAAACAGAGTTCGCCAGCATGCAAAGTTGAGATCCATTCCAGAGACATACCATATTTTTCGCTCTATAAGACGCACCAGACCACAAGACGCACCTAGTTTTTGGAGGAGGAAAACAAGAAAAAAATATATTCTGAATCTCAGAAGCCACAACAGCAAGAGGGATCGCTGCGCAGTGAAAGCAGCAATCCTTCTTGCTGTCCTGGCTTCTGGGATAGCTGCGCAGCCTGCATTCGCTCCATAAGACGCACACACATTTCCCCTTACTTTTTAGGAGGGAAAAAGTGAGTCTTATAGAGCAAAAAATACGGTACTTTGTCTCTGTGCGCTGCTAGAAGATCAGATCCAGATTCCTTAGATGGCATCATTGTAATCAATGTTAGTCCTACTCAAAGTAGACCCACTGAATCAATGGGATTCAATGGCTGTGTGTCTGTAAGTGTGATGACTACAGAGAGTGAAAAGTCTTATCTTCTATGGGCAGGGAGCAGGGGAAGGTGGAACCCTGATCATCAAATGTTGATTTTCAGAGTTGAATGAAATTGTAAATGGAGATAGATAAACAGATGGTACCTGAACATGAGCACATGAGTGGGTGGGCCATTTGGAACTAGGATGATCTTCATTCTAATCCTCTTTCACTCAGCTAACCCTGTTCCATCTATTATTATAATGCTCACACACCTTGACTGAATTTCTAGGAAATGAGTTCATTGGCTAGATACAGACTACAGCTGGATCTGCTGGGCTTTTGTCTCCTTAACAGTAGGGTTGCCATATTTCAAAAAGTAAAAAACAGGACCCCCCCCCGAAAGTTGCTGAGCTTTTTTTAAAGGAAACACCCAAAATTGTTGAGCTGGAAAAAAAGTGACTTTTCGGTTGACTTTCCTAGGATCCAGGACAAAGCACTGCCTTTTGGAAATCCCTCCCCTCCAGATATCAATTTGGAACACAGGTTGACATATGTCTGTTTCTGGAGACAATAGAAGAGTGTGCCTTTGGGGGTGAAGTCAAACGATTGGAGAGTTACAGCACCTGCTGTGGCTGTAGAGACCAATATGTCTTATTGCAAGTGGAGCAGCTGAAGTTGTGTTGCTCCGCTACTGGAGAGGAGGAAACATCTCTTAATTGTGGGTTTTGGCCTACTTGTCAAATGCCACCCACATCACAAAAACAGAGTAGTCACAGCGGTGTTGCATTCTTGCCCGTCTGTGCATTGGGAGGAAGGATTTGTGTATCTGGCTCTGCTAGAAGTAAGAAGATTAAATCCTTCAATTAGCATAGGATTTGACACAGCAGATAAGACCACAGGGCCCACTGAGGTTTCTGCCTCTTTTTGATGCTCAGATGCACCAGTGCTAATCAAGATGCCGTATGCTTGCTCAGACCTTAGCTTTTGCAGGGGCTTAAACTCAGAATCTGTTTTAATGGAAGAGGCCATAGCACAGTAATAGAGCATATATTTTGCATGTATAGCATTCATGATCCAAGGGGAAGGCCACCAACAAGGAGGGGTGGTAGCCAAGATGAGGCAAGGTAAAGGTCAGAGGGAGTTCAAGGTGGAGAGAGTTCAAGGTATTGGTTCAGGAACAAGCGCAGTGTTCCTGCCACTGAGGCTGGACATCCAAGTTGTCTCGCCTAAGTTCTGGAGCATCTGACTGAGTTTCAAAGCAGTACTAGATGATTATTAGTCAGAGGGCAGTTGCCAGTTCCTTCGTCTGTAAACAATAACTTCTTTGTAGCAGCTGTGGGGATGTCTGCTTAGGGTTCCCTTGGGGCACTGAAGAGTCAGTAGACCAGCCGTCAGAGTCTGGCAGCTGAAGTGTCTCCTGAGGGCCCAGGGGACTAGAGCTTTGTTGCCAGCAGATCCACAGAGCACGGATCCATCCAAGCTTCAGTTGCCAAAGAACTCTGTCTCCAAGGAAACTTTATCTGGGGTCATGGTACCAGATCCCAAGTATCTCCAGTTAAAAGGTGGAAAGGCTAGGAACATCCTCTGCCTGAAGCCTTGGTGTACTATCAGCATAGATAACACTGAGCAAGATGGGTCATTGGTTTGATGTAGTACAAGCCACTTAGGAGGGGGGCAAGTAGTTTGTCTGCATCTGGTTAGCTGAAGCTTTCCCACCCCTGCCTTGAGCACAAACACATGAAGTTTCATTATACTGAGAGGGGTCACTGTTCCATCTAGCTGAGTACTGTCTGTAATGACTGGCAGTGACCCCCTGGGTTTCAGGTAGGGATCTTGCCCCAGCCAAGTCCAGTAGCTTACCAGAGTATTCAGACTCTAGGGTCATATGTGTCACGTTCCAAATACAGTCATACCTCATGTTACGTTCTTTCAGGTTACGTCCCATGGCAACCTGGAAGTACCAGAAAGGGTTACTTCTGGGTTTCGCCGCTCGCGCCTCCGGAACGGATCCCGTTCACAACCAGAGGTACCACTGTAGTATTTACAGACCACACGGGGTATGGATGATGATCAGAACATGTACCCTCCAAAGCCTAAACTGGAGGCACATTACATGTGGTTCCTTTTTGTATGTGCTAAGCTGCATCTACAAAGACAGGACTGAGGCTTTTCCTCTGAACTGGTACATCCCGTCAACGTAGCTTTGCCAGTCTTTGGCTGGCTGGTCCTTTGGAAGGAATGCTGGATGCATGTGGCTTATTAATTCCGCTGCCAAGTCTTTTCCCAAGCTGGCCTTTTGTTGTAGCTTATTTCTCACCGCAGAGCTCTTTTGATTCCCAGCCCCCTCCTCTCACTGGAGCTTCAGTTCCTCTTGGCTGCTTCTTGCTCACCCCATTGTTACTCCATTTTCAGCCTGGAACTGCATCTCCCCAACATGCACGTCCAGACTATTAGCAAAGTTGGTCCTTTCTCTCTTTTTCTCCCAAGTTCATGTGACCTGTGCCTTTCTTGGATCCAAATACTCCCGTGCATTGACTCAACTCATGTAAAAGAGACAAAAGAATCAGCAAAACATAAGCTGGGCTCACCAGAGCCAGCTGGCAGTTCTGTGTGTATCTGTGTGTGTGTGTGTATACACACGTGCGTGCGTACAGAGGGGGAAAGGTGGGTCACCAAACTGTTACAAATGCTTGTTTTGACCTTTAAAAAATGAACTAGAGTTCTCAGAAACAGTTGTGGTTTTCCTTAGGAATTATACTGCTATGTCATAAAGTCCTGTGGAGTGGGGGCTGGCACATCCACATTCTGAAAACTGTAATTTAAAAACCATCTGAGTGTGACTGAACATGCCCTGAATGATACATTCAGCAGAATCAAAGGATGCATGCTTTTCCTAGAGTTACATGCCTAAATGCTTTATGTATACACCCATACACCCACCCACCCCTTTCTGTCTATAGCGAACTAGCATGGCAGAGATGGAAGTTCAACCTAGCTTTCTCCCATGCATGAAACCATGGCTCAAGACTCCATCCCACTCCTATCAGACTCAGAAGAAACAGAGGATTTGCATGTGAACCAAAAAGCAGCTGCCCTCTTAGAGAATGTTGATATTTCTTTCCTTTCAGAAATAGCATTTAACAGTACATTTTTATAGGGACATTACTGTCTTTTCCGAAGATTAATGTTTGTTCTGATTCAGCAGTAAACAGTAGGTTTTCCTGGGGAAAGCGGTGAGACAAATTAAAAAGCTCTCAGACTTATGCCTAGTAATCACACAACAAACCAAAGTGTGAATGAGCCCTTACCCTTATGTTCAGCGATCAGGGAGCAGCTCATTTGTTTAGAGCATGATGCAGATAACACCAAGGTTGCAGGTTCAATCCCTGTATGGGACAGTTGCATATTCCTGCATTACAGGGTTTTGCGACTAGATGATCCTCAGGGTTCCTACCAACTGTGCAGTTCTATGGTTCTACAAAACACTTTTTATCTGAGAAAATCTGTTCATGGTGCTGAATGCAGGTTCCATTATCAAAACAACTCTGGGCAATGGAAAGGGAAATAAACTAGGAAGACCCTTGGTATCACATCCTCTTGCAAGACCTAGTTTAATTATTTGATCATCCTGATAGCCATACAAACTAACAAACCAATTATGAAATGTTTATGTTTTGGCATATAGTCATGTCACTTTCCTGAAGAAAAGAGAGGAGTTTATCCTGATGTTAAGTAATATTTACATTAACATTCACTATGCATAGAACAATCGGCCAGAAAAGGGAAGAAAGCAGGAAGGTTTGACACTGTAGGTTCTTTTTGTCTATATTTGCGCTACAATTTAAATTTAAACTAATATTCAACTTCCTCCTCTAAGTGTTTTTTTTTAAATAGATGTTTCACACAGCACAGGATGACATGCATGCACCCCCCCCCCAATTTTATCCTCATAGCAACTGTGAAGTAGGTAGGCTAGGCTGAGAGACATACACGGACTTGCAAAAGCCAGCCAGCTGGTTTTGTTAGGATTTGAACCCAGGGCTCCTTGGTCCCAGTCCAATGGTCTAGCCAGTATACCACACTGGCTTTCAATATGTTAAGTATTGAACTGTTTCCCCTTTTGGCTGATGAGATGTCATTATGTTTACACACATATGCTTACTTTCTAAAACCCCATCACAAGGTTATCTTAATATATCCAAAGCATACAGTTGCACTGTGGACAAATTTCATTTCATCTATATGCTTCTTTTCATTTTGAGTTTGGACCATTAAAAACATGTGAGCTCAACTGCTGGTGCATGTTCATAAGTGTACTTACTTACTTACCGTAGATTCCGGCGTATAAGATGACTTTTTAACCCCGGAAAAGAGGTTAAAAAGTCGGGGGTCATCTTATGGCTGCAGTGGGCGGCAGGCTCCGCTCCGCGCCAGGAGGAAGCTGCCCGGGGAAGCTGCCCAGCGATGCTAAGCTGGCTTTGCTGGGTGGCTTCCTCCCAGCGCGGAGCCCGCCGCCCACTACCGCTGCCCAGCAAAGCTGCCGAAGCGTATAAGATACCGGAATCTACAGTACTTTAAATTGTTATATATCCACAACAGTTCATACAGTACAAAGATGGAAAGCTGTCTTATACTGAGTGAGGTCATAACCTTATGTAGCATAATATTGTCAACACCGACCAACAGTGATTCTCCAAGGTTTCAGAATAGGGCCACTCCCAGACCCACTTGTGCTCTATCACTGAGGAATAGTCCTTCAGACATATTCTTATTTATTGAATTTATATATCGCCCTATACCCAGAGGTCTCAGGGCAGTTCACAGGACAAAAACAAAATATAAAGCCACATATATAATCAAAATAACAACAACAACCCAATGCCCCCCCCCCCAAGAGCCACATTTTAAAAGGGCACAGGAAGTCAATCAAATCAACCAAAGGCCTGGTTAAAAAGGAATATTTTTGCCTGGTGCCTAAAGGTGCATAATGAAGGTGCCAGGCGAACTTCCCTGGGGAGAGCATTCCACAGACAGGGAGCCACTGCAGAGAAGGCCCGTTCTCGTGTTGCCGCCCTCTGGACCTCTAGAAGAGGAGGCACACAAAGAAGGGCCTCAGAAGATGATATCAGGGTCCGGGGAGGCAGTGGCAGAGCAACATGCTGCAGACCCCGGAGCAGAGAACAGACAGGGGCATGGTTGTCATGTGTCCCAGGGGTATGACGCATCACCCGTGGGGGCATGGTACACGTCCTGGGGGCATGGCGCATTGCCCACGTGGGTGTGGCACGTGTCCCAGGGTTGCATGTGCTGGGGGTGCAGCTGTGATGGCACCATTTCCCCAAATGGTACCCAGTGCAGCGCGCTCCCCTGCCCCCCTTCATACGCCAGTGCGGGTAGGTTCATATGGAAAGAGGCAGTCCTTGAGGTATTGCGGTCCTGAGCCATTTAAGGCTTTATAGGTCAAAACCAGCACTTTGAAGTGGGCTCCACAACGTGGAAGAGGACACTCGGGTGATTGTGTCAATACCCGAACCCATTTGGGTGTTCCAGAGGTCAGCTAGGGCTTCGACAGGGGCATCAGCTGAACCCACCCCCCACAGCCATTTGGAATCCCACTGGATCCATCAGCCTCCAAGAGCAGACCTTCCTAATAGGTCCCCCGCCTGTGTGGAGGGGAAAAGGTCTGACAGCCTAAATCTCAACAGGAAGTGATCTGCCCATGACAAGGGACTAATGTTGATGTCCCCCAACTTCAAATCACCCGCTTCCTGCCTACTCGAGAAAACAAGGTCCAGATTGTGCCCTGCCATGTGCATTGGACTGGTGACATTTTGGGACAGCTCCATGGTTGCCTTGACAACCATGAAGTACTGAGCTAGCCCTCTGCCTTGGCATGGATGTTGAAGTCTCCCAGAACCAGCAGTCTAGGAGTCCTCAATACCTCCTCTGAGACCAGCTCTGTCAGCTCAGGCAGGGAGACTGCTGGGCAGCGGGGCGGGCAGTAAACCAGCAGAATCCCTAATCTGTCCTGATTGCCCAATGCCAGAAAACACTCAAGCCCCCCCCCCCAACTGTACAGAGAGCCTGAAGATAAGAGAAAGAATCTCTATAAACCACAGCAACTCTCCCTCCCCGACCCTCAAGTTTGGCCTGACCTGATGCTGCACTGAGTACCCAGGTGGGCACAGCTGGTTAAGACCAGCTCCACCCTGTTCACCCACCCAGTCCAGGTTTCAGTGATACATGCCAGATCAACTTCCTCATCCAAAATCAGATCATGGATGAGGGAGATTTTATTCTGTGCCGACCTGGCATTCAACAGCAACAGTCGCAGACCCGAGGGATGGCTGATATGACAACCACAATGCCCCAGGTTGGAGTAGGAGCTGGCACACAGCACAGTCACTAACTGCCTGGGCCATATGCCCCTTACTCAGCCTGCCCCTCCTCCCATGCAAGACCTTCCCCTCCCTAGAACCACTGTAATTGTGCCTCCCCCTGCTCTCCCCCGCTCCTTTCCTCCAGGAACATCCCACCAAATGTCCTTACATATCTAACTGACCAAGTGGATAGAGGCAGGAGTACGCCCCCCAGGCTCTCAGCAGGGTGGTCCCCGCTGTGCAACAGCAGCAGGGACCACCTGGGCCAGGTGGATAGAGGCACAAGGATGGCCCCCAGCAGGTGGTCCCTGCTGTGCAACGGCAGCAGTCCTTATGAAGCCTGTCAGGCCCTGTCCTGGGCCAGGTAGATAGAGGCACAAGGATGGCCCCCAGGCTCTCAGCAGGGTGGTCCCCACTGCAACAGCAGCAGGGACTACCTGGGCCAGGTGGATAGAGGCACGAGGACGGTCCCCAGCAGGGTGGTCCCCAATGTGCAACAGCAGCAGTCCTTATGAAGCCTGTCAGGCCCTGCCCTGGGCTAGGTGGGTATAGGCAAGAGCACGGTCCTCAGGTACTCTCTGGAAATGAAGTGATGAAGAGACAATGATGCCAGGAGCTCAGGGAATCTCTGGGGCTGAATCATTGGCATCAGAGGATGTCAGCAGGGAAACATTTTCAAAAATGAATGATATGGCAAGTACAATCCATGGAAGTTCTTCTCAGTAATCTCTGGCAGAGATCTCTGCAGAACATAGTTCTCTAGCAGCTGCTTCCTATGATCCAGAGAAAGATTTTTTACCAGTATTGGGCTCTCTGGTGGCTCAGGATTCCTCCTCTATGGCTGAAGCTCCCAAGGTGTCTGGCTCAGTCATTCCGTAGCTGACCTTGGTGGTTTGCCATGAGGTTAAGTGGTAGAACAAATAATGTGGGCAAATGTGGGCAGACAGGAAGGAATGTCAATGACTGATGCTCTGCCACTAATCCTTTCTCTGTGGTGGATTGGACTCTCTTCCCTAGTCCAATTCAGGCAAGCTCCGCCCCTCCAACAAGCATGCAGTGCTGGCTGAGGGATAGGACATTCAAGGAAGCTGACATGGCCACCCACCATGTCACACCTTGTGTGGGACCATAGCCAGCAACACCATAGCCAGGAGTGCTTGCCACTCCTTCCCTCTTGGCACTGGGCACAATGAGGCCCTGTGCTATGGAAGCCAGGCCAATCGGAAGTGACTAGGATATAAGCTGCAAAGAATACAGAGTCAAATCTATACTAAGCATCTGTTAGTTATTAGCATCTAGCGATGCAATCCTTCTGACTTAATTCTCTTTAGCTTCAGCCTTTGCAGTTCTGCGGTATGTTTGACCCAAATATCCCCATTGTGGTTTTCATATTTTTACACTTCCATTCACATAAGTTGAAAGGGCTTCTCCTGATTCTGTTGCAGGAGTTGGTTTAGAGAGCCAGTTCAAGGCTCCTTATCAAATTATTGCCAGAGCCCCAAAGGCTCTCTGAAAACACCCTCAAAAACATTCTCCATAGACCCGCCCCATTGCGTCTTCTGCTTATCTCCACTGCTTAAGTACTTACACTTTCAAATTCATTTAGACACAGGGCTTCAGGGAATTTTTATCCTCATACTGATAATAGGAGCATTGTTTGATTTGTTTCAGCCATTATCCTTTTCTTTTGGTAGGATAAAAAAGAGAGCGCATTGTATCCACTTAGGTACTCCATTATTTTCTGGTGAAAGTATGTAGTGATTCTGCTGCTGCCCAATGAAAATGCTGCCACCCAGTATTGCTGAGGTTGGAAGAAAGGATGAGAGGAGAGGAACCATGATCTAAAGCTGTAAAGATTCTGCCGCACCAGCATAGATGTCTTTTAAAGGGGCCAGGTAAATGCATGGATGAGCCAATGTGATGTAGCGGTTAGATTGCCAGATTGGCACCTGGAAGATCAGGGTTCAAATCCCCACTCAGCCATGAAGCTCCCTGGGTGACCTCTGGCAGTCTCTGTCTCTCAGCCTAACCTACTTCACATGGTTGCCATTAGGGGGATGAGCCATGGGATCCTAGCAGTTCAAAAGCATGTCAAGTGCAATAGATAAAAGCTAGCGCTCTGGCGGGAAGGTAAATGGCATTTCCGTGTGCTGCTCTGGCTTGCCAGAAGCGGCTTAGTCATGCTGTCCTCATGACCCAGAAGCTGTCTGCGGACAATCACTGGCTCCCTTGGCCTATAGAGCGAGATGAGCGCGCAACTCCAGAGTTGTCTACAATTGGACCTAATGGTCAGGGGTACCTTTACCTTTAACTGTATATTAAATGCTCTTATGTGCTGCTATACACATATATTCTGGCATCTGGAGTTAGTAACTATGAAGTTTATCAGTGGCTACCAGGCAAATTTATTTGTTAGAAACCATTGGCCGTCACAATGCAAACAGTATAGAAATTTATTTTAGAATAGGTGGTCCCCAGCACATGGGACCCTATGTTGTGCAATGAAATTTTGGGCTGTTGGGCTGCTAAGGTGAACTGTAGGTGTACCGCATTTATTCCCATCCATCAGCAAGTAGCAGCTACCTATTCCTTGGAGAATTAATACAAGGAGCAACACAGTACATAATGAACAATATTTCCCACCTCTTCGTGGAACAGGTATGCAAATGACATTTTGCAGGTATCCTGGCATATCTCCCATCCAAATATGCTGTGGGCATAGTTTTAAATCTCAACGCTATAATTGCCTTCCTCAGCATATGAATTGATGATTCAAATGAAGCTGGAAGTTGGAAGAATTAGGGCAGACAAAAGAAGAGCAGTGCATAGTTAAAACTGTGGAATTTGCTCCCACAAGTGGTAGTAATGGCCTCAATTTTGGATGACTTTAAAAAAAAGAATTAGACAAATTCATGGGCGATTAACCTATTGATGGCTACTAGCTATGATGGCTTTGTGCTGCTTCCATTGTTGGAAGCAGTATGTCCCTGATTACCAGTTGCTGGGTATCATAAGTGGGGAGAGCACTGTTGCACTAAAGTCCTGCTTGTAGGCTTCCCATTGGGGCATCTGGGTGGCCACTGTGAGAACAGGATGCAGGACTGGCTGGGCCTTTGGCTTGACCCAGCAGGGCTCTTCCTATGTTCTTATGCTCCATTTAAAGAGCAGCGTGATGGTCCTGAACCAGTTTCCTTCCCAAAGCAGCTGTTTGTTGCCTGCAAGGAGACGTTCAGCAATTGTGTTGGAATGGTAATCGAACATCTTTTCCAGCTGTGAGCTTGAGCTGCTGCTGCTGCCATAACCAAGTTGCCCATAAACTCTTTGTTTCGGCAACTGCTGCAGTGCAGAAAAAAAAGCAGAACAGGCTGGTCTGCAGCCAACCTTCTGGATTTGTTAATAGGGAAAGATGTCCAAAGGGAAAACTTTTGTCAATATGGCCTTCCCTTCGCTTTGCTTATTTGTTTTGTAAGGTGAGAAAGACCCCCATCTTTTCATTTAAAAAATAATTTATTTCCTTGTTGCTTGGCAGCAATCCGTGGTTTCAAACATTCATGGTACAAATTTAAATAGTATCAGCAATCCTGGGGAGCTACTGATCAGCAGCAAATCTACACTGCTAGCAGTGCTTCTGAAATTCTCCTCCCCTTAATGTCTCACTGGATTTCAAAGCTCTGAATTACTTTGTCTTCTTTCCACAGTGGAGTGAACGTATTATGAATTCTCCACTATTCCATGATTTTTTCCCCAAATTAAATTTTCTTCAAAGCGTGGTGCTGCAGCTTCCAGTCCTTGTAGTTTATTTGCATCTTGCCATTCTACTCTCTGCATTGCCAAAGCAACCCAAGCACTACCTGCACAACCAGCATGCCAATTTATTGCACTCTTATCACAATGACTTTACATATGAAGTTGCCTTTACATAGAAAGTTGCCATTGGCCAATTTAGCTCAGCACTGTCCACCCTGACTAGGAGCAGTGATTCAAAATTCCAGACAGCCCCACCTGGTGATGCCAGGGACTGAAGCTGGGGCCTTCTGCATGCAAAGCAGATGCTCTTATCACTGAGCTTAAGCCCTTCTCCCCCTAGTCAGGGATTGCTCTACCTCCTTACCTCTGCCTCTTGGATCACTCTGGCTCCTTAGGATGGCCATTGTCAAATTCCATTGGGATCTTCATTCTTGTATGAGTTAAACAGATGGGAGAATATCACCAGCTCTGTATTTCCTGTCATACTGATGAAATGAAGGAAGTAGCCACACTTGGCATACCCCCCACCCCCATTTTACAACTCTTGAAGGTACATTTGTGAGCCATGGGCTAGCAATATCAGCAAGTCTCTGGTTTTGCAGGCCAGAAATATGAATCTTGGGGGCTTAAAACACGTATTGCAAATAAAGGAAATATAATGACAACCAGATTGTTCCACGGCTTAGATTCAGACCAAAGTCAGAGAATACTTCTTTTCCCACTCCCATCCATTCAGTCAGCTCCTAAATACCCTCTCATGCATCCATTCATCCAACCAACCAAACCCCAAGCTCCACCAACCTGCCAGTGATTCTCCAACCCACCTTCCATCTCACCCCACATAGCTGAGGGTAGGGGAATCAATGGCAACAGTAGGGATTGATTTGGATTGAATGAGAAAGGTTTCGGGATTGGTTAAGGGTTGAGGAAGAGGCTGAACAATGTTGCTCCCCTGACAAGTCCGTATTGGTTTGGAATGGCTCAGAATAAACTGCGCCAAAATTACCTATTTTTTTCTAAAGCTGGAGGTGGGGCTCAGCTCTCTCTAACATAGGCTGCTCTTTAACCCTCTCAACTACTTTACTCCAATTGCTGAATGACCACTGAGAAGTAAACACACATTCACACCCACCCACCACCCCACACTCATCAGGAAAGAAGAGCTGCATTGAAATGGTATGAGGAACATGACAGATGGTGGGTAATGATGACAGATTGATTCTAGATTGACATTGATAGAATTTTACCCTTTGGCTCTTGAGTACCTAATGCATTCCATTTTTTGCTGTAGCACCTTCAAGATACAAATGTTTTTTATTTGCATCTTTCTCGTTTGCCTGCCAAATAAAAGTGAAGACTCTTCAAGTTCTACATTTTGTTAAAACATAGCTCTGTTGATTTGCTCTTGCCTATATGCAGTGAAGGTCCAGGTCCCCAGAAAATCTGAGGACTATATTTATATTGAGTTACCAAATCCAGCCCTTAGCCTGACCTAGCCAAATGAGAGCAGAAGGGGTCTAAATCATTTCCCTGAAGACTGCAAAGGGATTTTCTATAGACATAGAAGGCAGCAGGGAGCTGATGAGCCTTTGCATATGGTTCGGCCATGTGGCAGAAGGAATGTGACATGTCCAAATAGCTAGGGCCTTGAAGAGGTCTCAAATACCATAATCACAGGTGCAAAAGTGGACGGATTATCTTTGATGCAGAAATCACTGTCATAGGCCATCTGAACATTTTCTATTACTGCCTGGCAAGGTGTGTAAGTAGATAAATGAAGCAAAAGCAGAGTGAAGGGACAAGGTAAGCAAAATCCCGGATTGGCACATTTGGAACTTATGCAGTGGGGTGCAGAAAAGACCAGTAGTATGAAGAAGATACCTGAGTTTTAATTTCTTTTTGAAAATTATTTTAAAATAAATTATTATTACTATTATTAACCATTATTCATCACTTACTACATAACTTGTCTCAAAGCAACTTACAGTTGCTTAAAAAAAGAAACAGCAACCCCATAATGATGCAAATATAAAACAACATAGAGAGAATGATATGCTTACTAAAACTGCAATATTATCCTGCAATATGATAAAATGACAACTTCTAATCCAACCCATTTCAATGCAAAGCAATTGCAAAGCAATTGCGGGGAGGATAATCAATTAAGTATCATCTTCAGACTGAAAGTAACAGCAAATACTGATAATATTTGCTGGATTGATTTTTGTCCCAGACATGGGACAAATAAGTGCTCAACCGCCATTTCCCCTCCCATTTCCACTTCCGGCAAAAAACCTAATATCCCTACTTCATAGTGTCTAATGCTTCCTCCAAAATGTGCTTCACAATGTATCATTTAAAGCACCAATGGATCCAGCTTGTGGGCCAGATCCTTACCTCCCTCAACTCCCCATAGGTCAACTTTGTCAGGTGTTTGGGGCCATCCACCTGTCAGTCACTTTGCACAATTAGGAGGCCAGGTGATGACTTCAAAGGGGCTCCCTTTAGTAGCATTTGGGTCAGAGGTAGAGTGAGCTCCTTTGAAGGTGGGCAGCTAGCCAGTGGCAATCAGGAAGAGCAACACTCCCATGCAACAGGTGATGATAGTGATGGTGGTGTAAAAGGTAAATTGGGGTGACCTCAAGCCTATCTCCCCCAACCCCAACGTTTGAAACTGTTGGGATATTCAGACCAGACAAAAGAAAGAACTTCACTCAGTGCGTAGTTAAAACTATGGAACTCACTCCTACAGGAAGGAGTGATAGCCACCAACCTGGTTGACTTTAAAAGAAGATTAAACAAATTAATGGATGATAAGGCTATCAAAGTCTACTAGCCATGATGGCTTATCTTTGCCTCCAGTCAGAGGTAGGAATGCTTCTGAACATCAGTTGCTGGAAACCAGGAGAGGAGAATGTTGTTGTGCTTAAGCTTGCTAGCT
Organism: Podarcis muralis; assembly: GCF_964188315.1. Taxonomy (NCBI): domain Eukaryota; kingdom Metazoa; phylum Chordata; class Lepidosauria; order Squamata; family Lacertidae; genus Podarcis; species Podarcis muralis. The sequence continues at coordinate 24,826,849 of NC_135673.1, forward strand.
TCCCATGGGCATCTAGTTGGCCATTGTGAGAACATGATGCAGGACTAGATGGGTGACCAGCCTGATCCAGCAGGTTCTTCTTATATTCTTATGTTTTGGCTTACATTGCTATGATGCCACTTGCATGGTAGGGATACGCATGGAAATATAGTGATAAAGGTAGGTTATGAATGGGTGGGTGAATATTAGCTGCAATTTCCCTTCTCTTCCTTTCCCTCTGCCTCTGCTGCTTTTGATGTAAGCTCCCAGGTGATACCTCTTCCACCTGCACCAGCCAAGCAGTCCAGAAGGAGAAACTGGATGAGAGCTGGTGGATATTATTATATAAAATCTCTCTACTCAAATGTCATTTCCAGAATCTCATAGCTGGAGGTCTGGCCCCAAACTTGGTTAGCAAAAGTGTAGCCAAAGAAAAACACTGGTGGGTTATATCCAAATAAGACACTGAAATTCATAGATCTAAGTTAGTAATGTTCATTATTTTCAATAGGTCTACTATTGAATAACATTGGTTACAAGCTGATGCTTCCTCAGTGCACTTTTTAAAAAATCCATTATAATGTAGTTAAAAGTGCATCTGCTATAGGGTAAGATGTAAAGCTAAAATATAGATATTCAAGATACACATTTTTTCAACATGATTCTTTTATCTGGGAAAATCTGATTCCACAAAATAATGCATCATAGGAGGCAGGGGGGAAGGATAAATTTCATCTGATAAATAATTACAGGAGCATAAATAAAACATAATTTATTCTTTTAAAAATATCCCTCGGGTTTGGCACTTCTCCAGAGCTCTTTAAAACATAACATGAGTCATGGAAACCAATGATGATTTCTCCAGACAACCACAAACTCAGCTAATTTGATATTGAAACGGCTGTGATAGATGATTTAAGCAGTGATCTTTCAAGAATTGAAATGCAAGCCAGCATTTTGCAATCACATTGAAGATACTGTCTTAGAGCTCAATAAATCATGTGTTGGAAAACTTGTTGGTTGCTTATTTCCTGGGTATGCCCTTCCATTTTACCATAGCTCAGTAACACATCCTTTGCATATAAAAGGTCCCTGTTTTAGTCTCCTGAGACTTTACTTAAAGGGTGTTTGGTGTGAAGGCTGTAGAAATATCTGGAGAGCTGCTGTCAGTCATAGTAGACAAGGGATGGGGAACCCATGACTCTCCATATGTCATTGGACTGCAGCTCCCATTGTTCCTGACTATTGGCCCAACTGAGGACTCGTCCACATTTCCATGTGTTCTGGGATTTCTAGGCACGGTTCTGAGAGGTTTTTCTTTCCCTAAGAAAACCCACTGTTTACTGCTGAATTGGAACAAACATCAACCACAGAAAACCCGATTGGAGTTGGAACAAACATCAGTCGGGTTTTCTGCAGGTTGACATTAGTTCTGATTCAGCAGTAAACAGCAGGTTCTCTCAGGGAAAGTGACCAGACAAAAGAAAAACCTCTCAGACCCATGCCTAGAAATCAGAGGACAACCGGAAGTGTGGACAAGCCTGACTGGGGCTGATGGGAACTGGAGTACAGCAACATCTGAAGGGCCACAGATGGTCAGGGATGATGGGAATTGTAGTCCAAAAACAACTGGAGACCCAAGTTTGGGAAATGCTGCCCTAGACCAAACGGTACCCTGGCAAAAAGCATATTATTATTATATATTAAATTTCTACACTGCCCTTCAACTGAGGCTCATAGGGCAGTTTACAATATAAAGGCACAAAAATACATACCATAGTAACAGACAAAAAAACAACACCTAACACCCAAGCCATTGATTCAGTTTTTGTATACCATTTCATTGTGTTTCTATCATTTCGGGACTTTGATTCGGATGTTTATGCAAGATTTATCCCTGCCATGTAGGATAAATTTGCATGGATCACAGTCTCAGTCAGTCACAATAATACACACACAATTTGTTGACTGAGCACTGGTGTACATTTCCCCGTGTTTTACACCCCTCCTGCAAAAGTTAACACAGTGTTGGCCATATGAGGCTTTGTTGCCATCCTTATAGATGAATTGCTTGCACAATTTTTATATTAGTAGTTGAGTGGCTGGATGGATCAGCAGTTTGACAATGAATAAAACAGCTTCATGTGCCATTACTAAATAAGAAAGCAAGGCTCATGGCTAATGTGGGGTGAGGAGGAAGTGGAAGATCATGAAGTGAAGGATCTGTCATGTGTTGCTTGCACACTAGTGAATTATCCAATTCCTGCCCAAGCTAGGGATGCCTGAGTAATTTATTTTTGGGGATTCTGATGCAAACTGATCTGATGTGAACCTCCTGGACCAAAGCGCAGATCAGAATATATTGGTTCTTTGGATTTCACACTTCTCTGACTTTTGTTAGAGAAGTCATTTAGAAATGTGTATTCATTCATTTATTTTTTTTAAAAGGGGGTTCAAAAGTACAGATTTATATATGTATCTAAAATATTGGTGGGTGGGTGGGTGGGTGGGTGGATGTGTTTATAGGGATTAATCCAGAGGTGGAGCAGATATGAAGCAGAAATAGACTGATCCATCCACCCCCAAGAAAACCTCCTTTCCATGTGCTTTCCAAATTCTGCCACTCATTATGCACCACTGGAGAGGGTAGTGAAATGCAGAAGCGATCAGCACAAAGTGTAAACAGAATGAAATATGCATCAGAAGAATTAAATATGTATTGGGTTGGATTCTACAACTGTAAACCTGACCCTTGGTGGGAAAAGAGCTCACTGTCTCTGACTCCATTCATTTCTACAGATGTTTCCCAACTTTGCTCCAGAGAGAACACTGGAGATGTTCAGTGGTAGTCTAGGCATGACTGATAAATTTATCTACAATGCATAGTGATTTAATGGTAGATACATCAGGGTGTTTTAGAAGACAAATCACAGTGCAGAAAGCATTCATTGAGGATGGGGAGCTTGAAAAATACCATCACTACTAGTGATGAAGATTAAGCTTCAGTTTGGGGGTACCAGAGATGGGTAAAAAAACAACCAAGGGAGGGGTTCACTGCCATCACTGGAATTCCCAGTGGTTGCCATTCTGTCCCCACCCCTGCAAAGACACAGAGCCATGCTATCCATGAAATATCATTACTCTGATCATTATCCTGGGGTGGCATCTCTCAATCACTGCATTCATTTAATATAAATAGAAACAGGAAGGCAGATAATAAGCTCAATGGCTTGGATATACCTTTGCTGCAATAGTTGGGGATCTTATTCCTGACTAGGGGCCACATTCCCTCCTGGGGAACCTGAGGGTGTATGTCAATGGTGAGTGGAGCTAGAGTTAATATGGCATAGCTATAATTAAACCATACAATTGTCTATAACTATATGCAACTCCAGGCAAATTTCCCACTCCTGTTACTTCTTTCCCAGTAAGCAAAGGAGACACCAAAGAGATTTCATTACATTTAATTTCTGTCCTTCCACAGCACTGCTACATGTATGTAAATTTCGGACTCCTCATCGCTATCCAGAGTTTATTTGCCCATTGCCTCATTCTCAGAGTCTCCTTGCCCCACCCTACTTGAAGCCCTGAAATTGAAGTTGAATCCTGACAAGACAGAAGTACTGTTTTTTGGGACACAGGGGGCGGGCTGGTGTGGAGGACTCCCTGGTCCTGAATGGGGTAACTGTGCCCCTGAAGGACCAGGTGCGCAGCCTGGGAGTCATTTTGGACTCACAGCTGTCCATGGAGGCGCAGTCCAATTCTGTATCCAGGGCAGCTGTCTACCAACCAACTCCACCTGGTACGCAGGCTGAGACCCTACCTGCCCGCGGACTGTCTTGTCAGAGTGGTGCATGCTCTAGTTATCTCCCGCTTGGACTACTGCAATGCGCTCTACGTGGGGCTACCTTTGAAGGTGACTCGGAAACTACAACTAATCCAGAATGCGGCAGCTAGACTGGTGACTGGGGGCAGCCGCCGAGACCACATAACACCGGTCTTGAAAGTCCTACATTGGCTCCCAGTACGTTTCTGAGCACAATTCAAAGTGCTGGTGTTGACATTTAAAGCCCTAAACGGCCTCGGTCCAGTATATCTGAAGGAGCGTCTCCACCCCCATCGTTCTACCCGGACACTGAGGTCCAGCGCCGAGGGCCTTCTGGCAGTTCCCTCATTGCGAGAAGCAAAGCTACAGGGAACCAGGCAGAGGGCCTTCTCGGTAGTGGCACCCTCCCTGTGGAACGCCCTCCCATCAGATGTCAAAGCGATAAATAACTACCTGACATTCAGAAGACATCTTAAGGCAGCCCTGTTCAGGGAAGTTTTAAATGTGTGATATTTTAGTGTATTTTTGGTTTCTATGGAAGCCGCCCAGAGTGGCTGGGGAAATCCAGCCAGATGGGCAGGGTACAAATAATAAATTATTATTATTATTATTATTATTATTATTATTATTATTATTATTATTAAATCCTAGCAGCTGCCAATAAATTATAAATAAACTCAGTTTCCTATTTGAATTGAAATGCTTTCAGATGAACTAATACTGCAGTTTCTGGGCCTATTGTAATAATTTTGGCTATCTTTTAAAAGGTGGTGTGCATTTATTATTTATTTCTCAAAATATTTTTAAACTATCCTTCAACAATTGGATATCGGGGCAGAGTACAGAATAAGACCAAATAGGCCATACAACTATAAAAACCACAATCGTTAATATATAAACCATAAAATACAACTAAAAGAATGTTAAAAGGTTTAGTTTAGTTTCCAGTACTGTTGTCCTGGATTGCTACCATATGCATTTGCTGTCAGCCTTTGTCTGTTGAGTTAGTTATGACAGCGATCATTTTGCGTGGGAGTTCTGTTCCTGGATCCCAAGCATGTTGGCGGCATACACATAAACCTGCTCTGCTCCACCCCGTCCCCTTTCTGCCCTGTTCTGGGCCCAAAAGGACCTGGACATCAGTTGGCCCACACAAAATGGTCGCCACCTGTATTTATTATTTGTACCTAGAGTCCTCTCTTCACCCATATGCTCCCAGTTAACAGAGGTACAAATGATAGTAAGATCATTGATGTGTTTTAACTGTTTTTGTGGAATGCTCATTCCAAAAAGAAAACTCTCTCAGCAATTTACCCCAAAAGAAATGTAAAATATTGAGATAAAATAAGATCAAAAAAGAACTACACAGGATAAAACAATCAAAAATACAGATTCAACCAACAGAATCTAAAAGCAAGTACACTGTAATTTTCCTGGAATTCAGTTTATGTTTTATGCCGCCTGGTTCACCAGAGTCCTGAAAAATTTCTGTCCAGTGTTGACACAAAACTCAAGGGGAGGGGCCTGTAGAGACTTGGCTGTACTGCACAGAGCTGAGAGGCAATTCAAAACCTGAGGCCTTTATTCCACAGCAGAACGTGGTTTCCTGAAATCTTCCCCATGGCCCGTTTCAGGCTGGCTGGAACCCTGAAAGCCAGAGCTCTCTGGCTAGGGACTGGGAAAGCGGCGCAACGTTTTGTTTCTGGTTCCCCCTTGTTCCCTGTAATGCCAAACAGAGTGGCTGTGTGCCAGCTACTAAGGTAGTAAACTGCCCACCAACCCTCCATGAGCTCCCTCTCCCTACTTTGTAAACTTTGAATAGCACCGCATGCTGGAGACTCACAGCTTAAAAGAGCCCTGTTATGTAGTGTAGTTTCACCCTGGGCCAACAGGGGGATACTGTATATAGTTTTCACTCAGGTCTGTAGATAGTTTTCACTCAGGTCCGCGGCAGTTATTTTAGGCGGGAACTCTGGGCTGTTGTGGTTACAATGTGACAGCCGGCTGCCTATAAATACAGGCCGGCTGAGCTGTTCACTGTCAGTTCTATTCCAGCTTACCAGAATAAAGAGCTACTTGAAGAAATTGCTGTGCCGGCTGCTATGTCAACCCACAACTTAATACTGGCGACGAGGATGGGATCGATGGACATCAGAGCACAGCCAGATGCGGCCAGCCTCTGAACTGAGCTGAATCACTGAGCTGAATCACAGAGCGAAATCACTGAGCGAAATCACTGGGCAGAACCAGTTCAGAGCTGACTGTTCTGGCTAGAGCACTGTGTTCCATCCATCGCCCTTCACGCCGGCATCGGAATCATGGCTTCACTTGTGCCTCTACCGCCGTTTGCGCCAGCCTCTGAATCATGGGACTCCTACCTCGCTCGGTTCGACTGCTACCTCCAAGCCAACGAACTGACAGCAGTATCACAGGATCGGAAGCGGGGCCTATTCCTCAGCCTCTGTGGGCCTGAGGTGTTTGAGACGGCCCGAGCGTTGGTTGCGCCTGAAGCAGTCCAGGCATCACCATGGGACACGATCCAAGAGAAGCTCCGCAACCACTACGCACCAAAGCCGTCCAAGATTGCTGCCCGCCATGCGTTCTACCACAGGAACCAGGCAGAGGGGGAGTCAATCAACAACTACACCACCGCCCTGCGACAGGCTGCAATGCACTGTGAGTTCCGAGACTTAGACGATGCCCTGATGGATCGAATCGTCTGCGGGGTCCGGGACATCCATCTGCAACGGCGTCTCCTAGCCAAGCCAGACCTCACGCTACAGAAAGCCATTGAGGAGGCTGTGGCCTCAGAAGCTGCTGAACGCTCCGCTCAGGAGATCCGCAAGTCCAGCAGCCTGCGTCTTGCTAGGGAGCCCGTTCCGGTGCATCAGGAAGAGGCCAGCAGTGAGGAGGCATCCTCCAGTGAAGACGATGATGTGCACCAGACAAAGCGGGAGCGCAGGAAGTTCCAACAGAAGTCCAAGGGCCAACCGGAATGTGCTGGCTGCGGAGGCAACCATTCCCGTGCCAAGTGTCGATTCAGAGACGCCATCTGTAGGAGGTGTTCCAGAAGGGGCCACATCGCTAAGGTCTGCCGATCGGCTCCGTCTGACACCCCCCCTTCATCGACTCGCAAGTCCAAGTCTTCACTCCAGTCTGCCAAGGAAAGTTGTTTCGCTCTCACCAACTGCCGCTGCCCGTCTGGAACCACGATTGGCCAAACCGACTCGCCTACGAGACGCAAGCTGAACGTCACGGTGCTCATTGAAGGAGCTCCATGTGACATGGAGATCGACACCGGGTCTGCCCTGTCCATCGTGTCATGGAGCACCATCAAAAGACTGGTACCCAGAGTGTCCAAAAGGCAACTCGACTCTCACCGCGTACACCTGAGAGACTACCAGGGAAACGACGTTCCCGTGGTAGGCGTTGGCCGGTTCCGGATCGCCTTCAAGGATTTTTCGGGCCTGCTCCGGTTGGTGGTGGTCGAAGGTCAGCGGCCAAGCCTCCTAGGGCTAGACTGGTTTGATGCCCTCGGCCTGGAAGTCACTGGCATCAACTGCATCTCTAACGCAGAGACTGAGGGTCTGGTCAAAGACTTTGCCGAGGTTTTTGACGGCACCTTGGGCCAATATACAGGTACGCCCATCTCCTTTAGCTTGGATCCACAAGTCGCCCCCATCAAGCTAAAGCCACGCCGGGTTCCCTTTGCTCTCAAGGCTAAGGTGGACGAACAACTGGACAAACTGATCGCCCAAGGAGTTTTGGAGCCGGTTGACCACGCAAAGTGGGAAACCCCCATCGTCACGCCTGTCAAGCCAGATGGGTCGGTGAGAATCTGCGCTGACTACAAGTGCACGATCAACAAGGCACTTCAGCAGCACGCTTATCCGGTTCCTGTTGTCCAACACCTGCTGCATTCCCTGGGTGAGGGTAAGGTCTTCGCTAAGCTGGACCTTGCCCAAGCCTATCAACAACTGCCAGTCGATGATGCCACTGCTGAAGCCCAGACGATCGTCACCCACCGGGGGGCATTCCGTTGCCGCCGGTTGCAGTTCGGGGTGAGTGTGGCTCCTGGCATCTTCCAAGGCCTTATGGAGCGTCTCCTGCAAGGGCTTCCGGGCGTGGTACCATATTTTGATGACGTCTTGGTGTCTGCAGACTCACACCAGCAGCTGTTCGAGCGCCTCCGTGCCGTGCTGACCAGGTTCCAGGAGGCCGGGCTCAAGGTAAAAAGGGAGAAGTGCCAGATCGCCGTTCCACAGGTAGAGTTCCTGGGCTATCTTATCGATGCCTCCGGTCTTCATCCAACCACATCCAAGATCCGCGCTATCCAGCAGGCTCCCACTCCAAAGAACAAAACGGAGTTGCAGGCGTTCCTGGGGCTGCTGAACTTTTATAACATGTTCCTGCCCCACAAAGCCACAGTGGCTGAGCCTCTTCACCGACTCCTTAGCACTAAGACGCCTTGGGCCTGGGGTCATCGGGAGACGGCGGCCTTCAACGCGGTCAAGGCTCTCCTTTCTTCGGACAGTGTGCTGGTACAGTACAGTGAATCCAGGCCGCTGGTCCTTGCCTGCGACGCCTCACCTTTTGGCATCGGGGCTGTCCTTAGTCACCGTTTCCCAGATGGAAGAGAAGCACCGCTCGCCTACTTTTCCAGGACACTATCTCCGACGGAACGGAATTACAGCCAGCTCGACAAGGAGGCATTGGCACTTGTGGCTGGAGTGAAGAGGTTCCATGAATACCTCTATGGCAGGACTTTTGACCTCATCACTGACCACAAGCCACTCCTGGGCCTCCTCGCCGGTGATCGTCCAACTCCACCGGTCCTCTCACCACGCATGCTGCGATGGACTGTTTTCCTGGCTGCCTACCACTACCGGCTCATCCACCGCCCGGGGAAATCGATGGGCCATGCCGACGCCCTCAGCCGTTGCCCTCTTCCAGCATTTGTGGAAGACCCGGCTCCAGCTTCATCGCTCCTTCTGATTGAGGATCTTCCGGCAGCGCCTGTGTCGGCTGCCACTGTGGCCTCCGCATCTGCCCAGGATCGCACCATCAGCCGGGTGCTCAACTGGGTGTGGAGGGGGTGGCCACAAGGGCCCTTTGCATCGGAGTTCCAGCCCTTCGCAACCAGACAACATGAACTCTCAGCTCATCGCGGCTGTCTGCTGTGGGGAGACCGCGTCGTGATTCCCCAGGGACTCCGTCAGCGCGTCCTGGAGGCTCTGCACGTTGGCCACCCGGGAATTGTCAAAATGAAGGCGTTGGCTCGGTGTTACGTCTGGTGGCCTAATATGGACGATGCCATCACTGCCTGGGTGTCCGCCTGTCAAGCGTGCCAGGAGTCGAGGCCTGCACCACCGGCAGCTAAGGGATACACCTGGGAGACGCCAAAGACACCCTGGTCGAGGGTGCACATCGATCTGGCTGGCCCCTTTCACGGCCGGACCTTTATGGTAGTGGTGGACGCCTATTCCAAATGGCTGGAGGTCGCCCTGATGCCCTCCACCACTACCGAAGCTGTCATCCGGGTGCTGCGAGGCCTGTTTGCAACGCATGGGTGTCCTGATGTCCTTGTCTCTGACAACGGACCGCAGTTCACATCAGGCACGTTTGAGCGGTATCTTTTGGGACTGGGCATCCGCCATGCCCTAACGGCACCCTTTCATCCATCCAGCAACGGGCAAGCGGAAAGAATGGTGCGTTCGACAAAAGAGGCACTGGCGCGCCTGGACCGGGGAGACTGGCATGAGCGGGTCGCCGAATACTTGTTCGCGCAACACATCACCCCTCATGCGGCCACAGGGAGGAGTCCTGCGGAACTGCTTATGGGCCGCCGCCTCAGGTCACCGCTCGACCGGCTACACCCAGACTTTGCCGTGGCTGAACCCCCAGGCTGTGCCAACGCACCACGGTCATTTGTCCCAGGAAACCAGGTCTTTGCCCGGAACTATGTGGGGGACATCCCTTGGGTGCCAGCCACAGTAGTGGGAGTCACTGGACCTCGCTCGTACCAGGTGGCACTCGAAGACGGGCGCTTGTGGCGACGGCACATAGACCAACTTAGGCGCAGGGTTGGGGACTTGGACACTACCGAGGTGCCCCCAACTGCGCTTGCGGCTCCAGAAGAGACACGTACAGATGGCGAGGCCCCACCTACACCTCCCTCGCAAACTGCCAGCGTGGAGCCGAACCAAGCCGTCTCAGAACAGACTCAGACCATTCCACTTGCGGAGGCTCCACTCACAGCAGCGGATCCAGGGGAGTTGGTTCCAACGCCACCTAGGGTCGCACCACAGCCTCAGCGAGAACTGTGTGGCCCTCCGGACTTGGCTACCAGTCCCCGGCGGTCTGGCAGAGTTTCCAAGCGCCCAACTCATTTAAAGGACTATGTTGTTGGACAGGTATCACTGTTGGTCTAAGTATGGGAAATGTAACCGATATGCTTTTGTGCCTAATTGAACCATTACGCGTAGTGCTGTATATAAGGAAACCATTACGATTGTAACTAACGCCTTATCTCGGTGGGGAGGGGTGTTATGTAGTGTAGTTTCACCCTGGGCCAACAGGGGGATACTGTATATAGTTTTCACTCAGGTCTGTAGATAGTTTTCACTCAGGTCCGCGGCAGTTATTTTAGGCGGGAACTCTGGGCTGTTGTGGTTACAATGTGACAGCCGGCTGCCTATAAATACAGGCCGGCTGAGCTGTTCACTGTCAGTTCTATTCCAGCTTACCAGAATAAAGAGCTACTTGAAGAAATTGCTGTGCCGGCTGCTATGTCAACCCACAACTTAATAAGCCCTACTTGTAAATAGATATTTGCCAGAATAAAAAATAAGTCAGAATCTGAAGGAAATATTTGGTCTCCAATCTGTCAAAAGGGTGATGTAAGCAGCATGAAACCCCTTTTTCCTGTGTCAGCACTTACAACCTCAATGCTTAACCAATAATTGCCATCAGCTTTGCCATGACAAAGTACAAATCTGATTTGCACAGAGGTTAAGAGCATCTGTACACTGTCTCTGCAGCAGCTAAGGACAGCTTAATTTGTAATTAAAGTCTTTAATTTCAGATAATCTTCATTAAGAATATAATATTTCCTCATATCCAAATTCTTTCAGGATTGATTGTCACAGATGTAAAACAGCAAGTCTTTTTTTGCATCAAGTACTTCTTTGGAGGACAAGCTGAATGCAAAACCACCAGTTAGATTTCTTACAGCAAAGAAAGACTGAGGGTTCAATAGGTACTGTTGCACACCACCCCAATCTCTGACCAGTGCAGGATTCCAGGGGTTCCAGGCACGTAGCCAGGGTTCAGTTTCCTCAGAATGAGGCACAGCAGAAACTGTGGCGCCTTTAGGATATATGGTTTGTTTACACACATATAAAACCTTAGCATCTGATGGAGAGGCTCATAGCATTCACACAATCAGGTCTTACTTCTCCCATAGCCACAGCCTTGGATCCCAGCAGAAATATGTCATGGCTTTGTCTCTGCAGTTGCTGCCTACTTCTAGCCCAGCCCTTTCACACAATTCTGCACTGGCTTTTGACCTCATAAGGACCAGACTATTGAGGGCGGGACCCATTTGTCCTCTGTTACCACTTCCTCTGTTACCTTAACATCTCATACTTTGGGGCCATTAGCAAGAAGCTGGGCTGGTTATTTCAGCAACTGAATCCTTGCTGGATCCAGGAATGTGACGGGACTCAGACATACAGCCTAACTCCTGCCCAACTCACAAAAGCATATTCACACATTTGCAGTATGAATAATAGGGCTTTTTGACTGGATAATTAAGTTGTGTTAAATCCCTCTTTATGGAAAGGTCAACAACTCTACTCCATATTTTTATGGAAGATCTGTAAACCTAACGAATAGTTATATATGGCTCAGCCTTGACAAGCACATGCATATTAGGAGAGATTCACACTGAAATGCTGCTACATTTTCATGTGATTTTTTTAAACTGAACTAATGTGAGGAATTGAATTTAAGATGGGGGGAAATGAGAAACTGGAATAACTGAAATCGTCATATTTATCCATTTCTATCAGCCTGCTTCAGTTCCCCACCCCTACCATAGAAGGCAGGCAGGCGGAGCAGCCATTTTTCATTTATATTCACCACAAGTCTGTGAAGTCAGCCATTAATGTTCCAATCCTGTGGATAGTTTAAAAGATAATGACTTGCTGTTTTTTAAAAAAATTTCAGGGTATAGACAGTGCTGCCATAGTATCCTTGACACAGGTATTATCTTTTCCTAATCCTGTTTAAAGCTTGAGTATGAATGTTTTCCATCTTTTACTCTCTCTAATGTGGCGTGCTGCATCCTGATTTCGGACAGTGATCCCTGCAAACAAATGAAATGTGTATATTGCAAGGCATTCATACAAAGTGTCGGCAAAGCATGAAATTTTTAGTACAAGAGTGCGTTAGGAGAGTGGTGAAAATTTCACGCTCAACTATGCACAATGATCTGAATGGATTACATTGGGGAAAGTTTGCCAGCAATGATTTGCAGTGTGTTTTATTCAACACTGATAATGTCTCCATTTCCTCTGAGTCAAATGTGTTAGCCAGAGTTATTTCATTATTTACTAGATATTTTAAAATGTGTAATGGCCATCAACTTGGATAGCTTTAAAAGAGGAGTGGACAAATACAAAGGCTACTAGCTCCATGCACAAAGCGTTGCAAGTTCAGTGCTATGCCTTTGCCTACAGTTTGATTTCAAACTGTATGGGTATAAATGGGATGTCATGGGATGGTCAGGAGGTGGGGGGCTTATTCCTAGGTAAGTGAGGTTAGGATTGCAGTCTCAACCAAGTAATTGTCATGAATTTTTAGGGCTGCCATATGTCTGGAATTTTCTGAACATAGCTGAGATTCATCCTTCAGAAATGGCGACTGGGCAGAATTTTTGGAAACCGGTTAAAATGTCTGGGAAAATCCGGGCATATGGCAACCCATGTTGGAAGTTTAAAGTTTTGGCAAATTTCAAAAAAAATAAAATAAAAAAACAAAACAAAACAAAACAAAAACCACACACCAAAAAAAACACACACACGAAAAAAATAGCTTTAAAACTTTGCCAAGAAAAGCTCAACAACCTTTGTGTTCGGATTTTCACTTCTTGAAATATGACATCCCTGTGCAGTTATTATTATCATAGCACTTGTGCTGAGTTTGTATCCTGTTTCTTTCAGTTGTTTAATCAAGATGGCTGCTAGTCCATTTATGCACTAGAGAGTAACCTCCATTGAACACAATGGAAGATATTTCTGAGCAGGCCCCTGCAAGTGGGGGGGCAAGCAGGTGCACTTGCCCCAGGCCTCAGGGGGCTAAGCTGGCCCAGGCCCCCACCAGGGACCTGCTGCCTTTTTGTTAGAATTTATAAGTTTATTCTAACAACGCTCCCTCCCAGGGCCTCAAACAAACTCAGCACAGGCCTGCTCCTGAGTAAACATGCATAGGCTTCCTCCACTAATCAGTTCAAAGTAAGGCCATTGGTTGACTTTAATCAACCAATTTATCTAAGGTAGATAAAAACAGCAACTTTTAATTAGCTGACAATTCTAGGAAAAGGTCTCTTTCATTTTAGAACTGATTTCAATGAAATAAACTAACAGAGAACTTACTGGTAGGCAGCAACAAGATATGTGCAGCTGAAATAAGTGGTGCGCCTTTGCAATTAATTCTGCATGCCTGAGTCCAGGGTAATGTAGCAAATGGAAAACACTTGTTAAATCATTCTAGTGTGCTGATATTATAGTGTATTCCATGTCCTAGGCATAGGGCATACTTGCATGTAATTGTGCAGACATTATTATTATTATTATTTTATGAATGTGATCCAGTAGGGTTCTTCTTAGTTTCCCATGCACAACAAGCCTCAGAATCCTCTGTAGCAAGCTGGAGTCATCGGATGCGCTCAGGAGCCCATCAACAGGTCAGTTGATGTGGAAAGAATACCTTTAAGGTACAGGTTGGACAATCACCTTAGCTTCTTTCAGACCTTCAGTGAGCGTGGAGCGTGAATGGGCAGCAGGTTTCTGTGTGCTGTGCTTGCCCCCAATTGATGCCAATTCACTTGAACATCTGCATAGAGTTTTCACGTGTGCAACAGATATCTGTGGAGGGTTGTCTCCTTAAAAACTGGGACCTTGCCTTTTCTGAGATGCCTCACTACATGGATAAAAGTGTCCACATGCAGAGGGAAGGTTAGGAATAAGATTGGGGTCTGCTGACTTTATCCATTTCCCCCACCCAACTCATGTTCTGAATGTCAGAGAAAGACTCTTGGGTCATCATGTTATGTGAAATATTACAGCTTTTGCCAAAACAATAGTGTGTGTGAGAGAGAGATTTTTCTTGATTTTTAACCAAACATGAACAGAACATTAAGTTTCCCCCAATTCCCCCCTACCCCCCAGAACAGAAGATTAGTATGCCTGATTTTGCCATAAGCCTGTGTGCACAGTTGATGGTACCAGTCTTCTGAGTGTTCAATCAATCTGGACTTTGCAACTTAAAAGTAATTCCAGTAAAACCTGTGGCTTTACAAAGCCCAGAACATTGTAAGAAAAGAAAAAAAGAACACAACTGTAAATGTGAGGAAGGGCTGTGAGATCCATATAATCTTAGCCTAGCAACAGCGGAAACCTGCTATATTATGTAAAAAAAATAAAAATGCCTAGACCATGATAACTATAAAGAGCTGAGTATAGAACCATAGAACTTCAGCATTGGAAGGGACCCAAGGACCATCTAGTCCAACCCTCCACAATGCAAGAATATGCAGCTGTTCCATATGGGGATCAAACCTTCAACCTTGGCACTAGCAGCACCACTCTCTAACCAACTGAGCTATCCAAGCTGACAAAGTAAGAGCTGAGTAGATGCTCGTGGATTCCATATCAACTCACATAATACATTTCTTAGGGAACTGATATTCATGTGTAGGATTTGGGTGTCAAGGAGGAGATAAAGCCAAGACTTGGTATGAAGTGTTTCGATAATAAAGAAATGTCTACAGTTATTGCGATGAAAACAAAAGGATTGGTGTGAGGCTGGTTCATGTGATAAATTTCCTTGTACTTTTCATGATGATCACTTGGGCATAGGCTGCACATGCAAATATTTTTGTACTGGTCCTTCATTTTTAATTGGAATGTACATTATAGTAAAGGCCAATTGAATTCTCAAAGGCCAGTATCCCATCCCATCCTATGTATAACTTGACATCTTTTCCCTTGAAGGACTGGCATCTTAGAGCTAAACTCATTATTAGGTTTCAGCTACATAGCCACAATGGCAATAGCCTAGCCTTTGATAGCCTTGCAAATACACTATTTGCAAAGTAAAGTGATTTTCCCCAACACAGTGCATTTTTGTATTATATGGTCATCAATATTTTGCATATTTAACCCCAATAAATGCAGTTTTGTACACATTACTTGGCCAGAAATCTGCATCACAAAATTTAGAACATGTGAATTTTGAAGGGTAGCTATGTTTCACTTTGTGTATTGTTTCGGAAAGTAGGTTCACCTTTAAGTGTGAACTGAATCAACCCTAATTATGACAGATAAAGGTGCATTGTTGTTATTGTTGTTTTGAGTATTATAACCAAGATTATTTATTTATTTCTCTATCAAAGATTTCTTGGTTTACAAAAGTATGTGCAATGTCTCTTATTTCAAGTTACATTTTCTACAGATCAGTTTCATTTGTTGAGACATTAGTGTTACATTAGGAAGAAAGGGGGGGAGATGGAGAAAGATGTGATGGGGGAGTGGTGAGTGGGGTGCAGTTGGGTGGCAATACTTCTATTCTACTTAGTGTATGTGTGGGGTTTTGTGTCAGTGTCACTTCTGTGGGTAGTCTTTACTATTCGCTTGTATTCTTTTGCTGGTGAGAGAGGTAAGGTGCATTGTTAACTGAGACCAGGGGTTGTCAACCTGATTCCTACCACCCACTAGTGGGTGTTTCAGGATTCTAGGTGGGCGGTAAGAGCTTCTACAGCACAAGCTGAATCCTCCTTCCATCGAGCACTGGTGGGTGCTAAGGAAATATTACCATGAAGAAAGATGCATTAGTGGGTGGGTGGTATAAAAAGGTTGACTACCCCTGTGTGAGACTAATGATCTCTCCATGTCACTGGAATTTGGAATGGAGACTTCATCTTAGGATCAGGCTAAAAGCTTTTGGTGGTGGTGGTGGTGTTAGTAGTAATACTTTAATTTCCATAATTAATAATAGATTAGTAATTATTTATCTTGAGATTTTGAATCTCGGTTGAGATGAAAAAAAATTGAGTTTCTGGAACTGTTAGACCATAAGTAGCCTTGAGAAAGTGCAATTGTGTGCCTTTGGGGAGATGGGGAATTGCTGTTTAAGATTTAACGCTGCCTATCTGCAAATTTGCTATTTCTCCCGCACCTTGCTCAAGTTGCACATTTGTAAATAAAAAAAAGTATGAAGTCAGAAAGTGTAGATTAACTGCCTGAAATTTGACTTGTGTCTTAGTAGCAATCCAATTTTTTTTTCATTTGCTAAAAAAACTAAAAACCATTGGTGTTTTTGAGATCCTGGGGGGAAAAACATGAATTATACTAAATATTGCATCACATTTCTCCTTGCCCTGTGCCATCCTTGGGATAAGAGAAGCAGTAGATCCATTCTTAAAACCATCTGCCTCCACTGTTTCCCCCTGGGCTGTTAGTTGGATGTTCGGATCCTCTTCAAATGAATTTTTCCTGATTCCCAGGAGCAAGTGAACATGATAGGATTATAAATCAGGACTCTCTCTCACTGTAGAAATATTTGCACTCACTCCAATTATGCAGCCTCCTATTTTAACACTCCATCTATTTCAGTCTTACTGCATCACTTACTCAATTCATGTAGTAACCAGAGACTAGATTGGAGCTTGTTTCTGGTCCAATGGAGGTATCAGGGTGCATATACAGTATGTTATATATGTATTTAAATTGGGCTGTGGGCCTCTACACACTTCACTTTCTAAGGGGTGCACCTAAAAATGGAATGTGAGCATGGCTCACATTTTCAAAATGTGGTCAAAAATACAACTGGGGCCTGGAACTTGCAGTCCAAGAGCCACGATTGCAATCATCCCTCATCATTCCTAATCTCTCTGGATGCTACAAGCCCATTTTTGCTCTCTGCAGACCACCCCACTGAGAATCACAGGGCTGTATCTGATGTAGCACTAAGTACCACATTCCAGCAGCTCAAGGATTTCTGCATGTGCAGTGGAATCTCTCCCACCACCATGCACCCTTTAAATTGGTTCTAGGGATGGCATGGTACATGTACATAATAGAGGAGATGGGGCAGTTTCAAGAGCCCTGTGGTCATGACTGGCTTCAGACTGGGGTGGCAGCTGTTGTTAGATGAGAAAGAACAGGAACAGAGGCACAGAGGATGCTGGGAGGCAGGGAGTCCTGCTGGCCCCCGTCCTGCCACAGCCATGGAAAAGAGAGACTGTTTAGAAATGAGAGAGGGTTCAAAGAGGGGAGGCTGGACATGTGAAGGAGGGGGAGCCAGAGGAGCTGTTCTCCATCATGTCACTGAGAACTTGATGCCATCTATGCTGTTGGGAACAGACTTATTCCCCACCCCCAGGAAAGCACTTACCTTCAAGCACACCAGTCTCATGAGGAGAAAGAGTATTGAGAATGAGCATGCCACATCGCACCTTTAAAGCTGGCGGGAGGGGCATGATGGTTTGTTGAGATATCTTCTCAGCTTTAATCTGGTTTTGGACTCCTGATTTTGCTCTGGAACTCTCTAGTCATGCCTTTGGCGATCTGCACCTGTAGCCTGACCTGTACCGTTGAAAGCCTCAAATAAATCAGTATTTCTTTCTTCAGATGTAAGAGCTGCTGTTGTAGTTTTTGAGACAGGAGCCAAGACCAGGAGTTCTCCTGTGCAAAGATATTTGTGCTGGTAGAACACATTGGTTGATTGGGGCAGATCTTGAAAACACAACTGCAAAACAGAGGATTGGATCTGGTTGAGGAAGATTCCACAACTGTCCCTACTTGTGATACCATGAAAACAAGCATTTCAGTTTAAAGTGCTTTTACTTGTTGTATGTGTGGTTTAAGAGAAATCAAGGGGAAACAATGCAACACAACGCTGAAGGTTTTCGTATCTTTAAGGAAGCTACTTACATTTGCTGAAACCTTAAAGCATCACTGTAAGGCAACAGCTGCCATTCCTGTTTTTCAGTATAGCCTTTGGTGCAATTTAGTTGTTAAGCAAGTCTGTTTTTAGCCTGTTGCTAATCTCTAAAACTGATAGTCTAATACAGACCTGTGTGAAAACTGAGATTTAGCCAGTCAAAGAGTCTTCTCAGCCCCTTTCAGAATAGCTTAGCAAGTGACTTTTTCCCTAATACCTTGCAGCTAAGGAGGTTTGGGAGGAAAGCAGTGAAACCAGAATGTCTTAATTAGGGTGCTCTGCTGGCTGAATCTTTATCTCATATTTAAAGACTTGCTGACAGGAGGTGGTGAATTCAAGGATATTTATAGCCTAGGTTAAAATTCAGGAAGATTAAAAGTTTGGGAATTAACTTGTTCCTTTCTTATAAAACAGAGCCCAACACTTAGTTCTCTCTCAGCTTACATATGAAAAGCAACAGTCGCCATTATCTACCTGTAAATTCCACTGGAGCAACACTGGAGTTCTGAATAGAGAGGGACAAATATGACAATTTCAGTTTCTCGGTTCCTTATATTTCCAGTCTTAATTTCAGCTCTCCACATTTGCACATCACATTTGAGGCTCAGGTTCTAATTCCATCAAAGCCTTAGAAATACAGTAGTGCAGAATAAATCTCTTCAGAAACTTTTAGTCCCTCCCTTCAGGAACCTCTGGAGCTCTCTTATGTACAGAATTGGGGTAGCCAACAATCAAGGCAAGAGCTGACAGCACCCAGCTGAACTGCAAGCCTGTCAGCCAAACGTTTTCCTGCTTTGTGTTATTTGGAATGGGGTAAAAACCAATAATGGAAGTTTATAAGACAAATCCTTATAGATAGTTATTACTTCTCATAGTTGAATTCTACACTTAAAATGAATAAGAGACAACTTTGGGAATGATTCAAGAAGGCATTTGCATTTAATTAGGCATTCCAAAGTTCCCATTTCTTGTTAATGTGCCCTTTATATAAGAATCCAACAGACTGATTCCCGAAACCTTTGGTAATTCCTGGAAGCAGAATTACTATAGCAGAAACGGTTCCCTTTCCTTTGAGTGACACTAACAGAATTGTTGCACATAAAGTGGCACTTTATGTTCTGGCTGCAAGAAAGATAGGAAAGAGATAGACGATATTACAAGTTGCACAAGAGATTTGGAGTTCTAATGGAAGTTAAGATGGGTATGAGTTAGCAGGTGATACTTATGAACTCTGCTGTCCTCTCTTTAAACCCTTGATGCCTTTTATTATGTAATCATCTTATGCAGTCGGTTATGGTTTGCATTTTGGCAAATTGAAATGAAATTGTAATGGTCTTCGTTTAATTAAAATATTTGATAATGGTCACAGTAAAATTATTTGGTGATGATATTACCACATCAGTTTGTGATTTCTTTTTAAGTCCTCATGGAAATTCATTGCCATGTTGGTGTACCTTTCTCCTTATATACCAATTGACTTCTGCTTCAAAGCAGTAAACAGTGGGTTTTCCCAGTGGAGGCAGTGTGAGAAAAGAACTTGTCAGGCTCGTGCGTAGAAATCATGGGACAAGTGGCAAGGGCAGAGGCAAAAGGGGAGCAGAGCAATGAATGTAAACTTCACCTTTGTACAGTGGACTAGTTTCTATATAGACTCACAACCCCTCTCAGTCCTCCATCCTGACAAAGAGGCATTATCAGGCCCAGTATCCCTGAAGGAGCGTCTCCACTCCCATCGTTCTGCCTGGACACTGAGGTCCAGCGCCGAGGGCCTTCTGGCAGTACCCTCACTGCAAGAAGCAAAACTACAGGGAACCAGGCAGAGGGCCTTCTTGGTAGTGGCACCCGCCCTGTGGAACGCCCTCCCATCAGATGTCAAAGAGATAAACAACTACCTGACATTTAGAAGACATCTGAAGGCAGCCCTGTTCAGGGAAGTTTTTAATGTGTGACATTTTAATGTATTTTTAATCTTTGTTGGAAGCCACCCAGTGTGGTGGGGAAAACCCAGCCAGATGGGCGGGGTACACATTATTATTATTATTATTATTATTATTATTATTATTATTATTATTATTATTATTATACCAGAGTTCAAGGACACCTTCAGGTCAAAGAAAAATGCTTGGGTTTAAAGCAGGACCAATGAGGAGACATGGTCTGGGGAGAATTCTAAGTTAGAGAGGCCTAGAGGGTCACCCAACCCTAAAGTACGGTTGGGTTTTGCATTTAAAACGCAAAATAAAAGAAGAGATTGCTTACCTTACAAAAACTGCAAGAGGATGGGTTTGTTTCTTTATTAAGCTAGCCAAATGTTTTACAGGAGAGCATAGCTGTCAATGTTTTCCTTCTTTAAAGGGAAATTCTCTTATTCCGAATAGGATTCCTCGCAAGAAAAGGGAAAAGCTATTGCCAGCTATGCAGGAGAGACCCACACATTACGGGTGACTAAAATGATAGTACTGTATAGAGATAAGAAATCGCAAAAAGGACTGAAGGCTCCGTAAGAAGATTTATCTTTTAGGGAAAGCTATAAGCAACTGACCTCTCCTAATATATGAAGATAAATTGGAAAGGCCTTCTCCAGGGGAAGAAGACATTCTCCAGCAGTTTCTTGGAAGGGAGGGGGCAAAACATTAGCAATGGTCATAGCACAGCTTCTTTGACTTTTCCTAATGAGTTTTGTTGGGGTGGGGGCTGCTGCTGCTGCTGCTTCTGCAAATGACAGCAGCAGCAACTGTGTTGACAGCCTAGCCACCATTTTGCATCATCCATAGTGTCATTCCAGGGAAAATGGCAGCCCACACAGACACGCACACAGATAATATTCAGATATGATTCTGCAAAATCGTCCTTTTTTCAGGGGTTGAGAAAAAAGAAAAATATTTTTTGTCTGTCACATTCTGAAGCATATGCTTGTGCTAAGTTTATGATGTAGAAGATAGAGAGGCAGTCCTTTTTGTAGAAGAAATGAGCTGATAGTGGGATTTATACATTAGATTAGTTAACAGGATTGGATAGAGGATTCTTGTCATTGCTGTTTTTATTGCACCTCCCTGCAAATGCTGAGTATGTGTTTTCAATTACTGCACCTTTCTGTGGTACATCAGCTCTCAGTGCTCAGGCATTTCCTAAATTGTCAGAGGGAATTAATTTTTATAAATGCATATTGCAATGTTTTAAAGTGGATGCTTGAATGGACTAGTGATTTTGCCTCCATCTGTGCTACATATTTAAAGCAGTATCATGCCATTTTAAGCAACCATGATGTAGGTATGTCCTGTGTTGTCACATTACTGGGCAGAAATTGTTGACGGCATTAAGAACGAAAGAACATAAGAGCCTGCTGGATCAGGGCAATGGTTCATCTAGCCCACCATGCTGATCTCACAGTGGTCAAACAGATGATTGTAGGAAACCTGCAAGCAGAATTTGAACACAAGAGCGCTCTTCCGTCCTGTGGTTTCCAGCAACTGGAAGTCAGAAGGGAGGAAGAGCAATGCCATTGTAACTAGAAGCCAGTGATAGCCCCGTTTTCCATGAATTTGTCAACTCCCCTTTGAAAGCCATCCAGTTAAATTGGTGCTGGATTGCAGCCTAGCCTTTGGTAAGCTGTGGAGGGTGGGTGTGATTAAAACTTCCTTTTGCATTGTGAAGGAATTAAAGGTGCTGCTCCAAGGGGAGAATTTTAGGCTGGTCCTCCATGGTGGCAGAGCCTGGGCTCCTCTGGGAAGCCAGAGATACCAGTATATTCAAGGAATCCAACATCTTTACAATGGATTGTAAAGTTCTAGAAGTTAGTACACACGATTCTGCAAGCAGTTCTGCATAATGCACATTAGAGAATAAATTTTCCTCTAATGGAGTTTCTGCAGATCTCTCTGGTAGGGTGCCCCCAACAGTGGCTTTCTTCTGGGCCTCCTCCATGGCCCCTGTTTCAGGCTGGCTGGAACCCTGAAAGCCAGAGCTCTCTGGCTAGGGACTGGGAAAGCGGTACAACATTTTGTTTCTGGTTCCCCCTTGTTCCCTGTAATGCCAAACAGAGTGGCTGTGTGCCAGCTACTAAGGTAGTAAACTGCCCACCAACCCTCCATGAGCTCCCTCTCCCTACTTTGAATTGCACCACATGCTGGAGACTCACAGCTTAAAAGAGCCCAACTTGTAAATAAATAATATTTGCCAGAATAAAAAATAAGTCAGAATCTGAAGGAAAGTTTTGGTCTCCAATCTGTCAAAAGGGTGATGTAAGCAGCATGAAACCCCTTTTTCCTGTGTCAGCACTTACAACCTCAATGCTTAACCAATAATTGCCATCAGCTTTGCCATGACAAAGTACAAATCTGATTTGCACAGAGGTTAAGAGCATCTGTACACTGTCTCTGCAGCAGCTAAGGGCAGCTTAATTTGTAATTAAAGTCTTTAATTTCAGATAATCTTCATTAAGAATATAATATTTCCTTGTATCCAAATTCTTTCAGGGTTGATTGTCACAGATGTAAAACAGCAAGTCTTTTTTTGCATCAAGTACTTCTTTGGAGGACAAGCTGAATGCAAAACCACCAGTTAGATTTCTTACAGCAAAGAAAGACTGAGAGTTCAATAGGTACTGTTGCACACCACCCCAATCTCTGACCAGTGCAGGATTCCAGGGGTTCCAGGCACGTAGCCAGGGTTCAGTTTCCTCAGAATGAGGCACAGCAGAAACTGTGGCGCCTTTAGGATATATGGTTTGTTTACACACATATAAAACCTTAGCATCTGATGGAGAGGCTCATAGCATTCACACAATCAGGTCTTACTTCTCCCATAGCCACAGCCTTGGATCCCAGCAGAAATATGTCATGGCTTTGTCTCTGCAGTTGCTGCCTACTTCTAGCCCAGCCCTTTCACACAATTCTGCACTGGCTTTTGACCTTGTAAGGACCAGACCAGGGGCCAGCAAACTTTTGCAGCAGGTGGGAGGTCCACTGTCCTTCAGACCTTGTGGGGGGCAGGACTATATTTTTGAAAAGAAAGAAAAGAATGAATTCCTATGCCCTGCAAATATCCCAGAGATGCATTTTAAATAAAAGGACACATTCTACTCATGTAAAAACACGCTGATTTCTGGACCGTCCACAGGCCAGATTTAGAAGGCGATTGGGCCGGATCCAGCCCCCGGACCTTAGTTTGCCTACTCATGGACCAGACTATTGGGGGCAGGACCCATTTGTCCTCTGTTACCACTTCCTCTGTTACCTTAATATCTCATACATAGGGACGATTAGCAAGAAGCTGGCCTGGTTGTTCCAACAATTGAACCTTTTTTCTAATATACCAAATTATGTTTGCTCAGCTGAAACAGGGAGCCTCTTTTACACCTTCCTCTCCAGGGGGATCCAATGGATTGCTTGAGTGGATGGAATCAGTTCAGTGATGGAAAGTTCTTCAGTGGGAAGGTTGTGAGATACAGTTCAGCCATTCACCACATATGGCAGCTGCATTCAGGCCCAGAACTTCCTTACAAAAGTGCCAAGCTCAGTGGTTATACCTGTTGTAGAAGAGGTAGGGCTGCCCTTTGTCCTGGATCTTAGACAAGTCAATAGAAAAACTATATATATATGCGCTCAACAGCTTTCGAGGTGTCCTGGTTTTTACTTTTTGAAATATGGCAACCCTAGGAAGAGTGAATAGGAGGAAAAGTGTGTGTGCATGTGTTTATAATGGAATATTTTGGAAGAGGGCATGATTAGCTTGTTGAAACCCACTAGTAATAATATTAATGCCCTTAATTTGCATACCACACAGCCTATATACTTTGTGATTACACATGGTAATAAGCAGATTTCTGAACATTAATCAACCCAGTTTTCACAATCATGGGCTCTGGGTGGTGGAGCTATGAACCACTCATTATAAATGCATATCAGACCGAGAGCACCGATTTAGCTTAACACATTGCTTGCACCTTTCAGTGTCTCCTGAGCAAAAAAAGATCCCATTAAACATGTAATGGATACATTAATACTGAGAAAAGATAATAAATGCAATCACAGGCATTCAAAGGGTGGGGGAAACTGGGTAAAGCTGACCTGCAGGATAGAGTCATTCATCCATTGTGGGAGCATAGCGTGGTTGGAAGATTTATCTATAAATTATTTCTTAAGATTCTTGCTGTAAGCACCATATTTGGAAACCCAGATAGCTGTCAAATTATTGTAGTACGAGAGCTAGTTCTTCACACCAAAGTCAGTAACACCTCCACCCCTAATTCACACTGCGGATGGAAAGATCTGTCAATTTTAGTTCTGTCTTTCTCCTTTTCCCAATGTTATTTGTGTCTCAGGAGCAATTTGGAATTTCTCCTAATAAACACCATACTGTATGCAGTTTTGACTGCATTTTTGCAAGTAATCAACCCAGTAATACACTTTCTCCTAATATGCATCTTTTTGTAAACACTGATTGGTTGGAGAACGGCATTGCAAAATTCGGATACGTGCAGATTTTGAGGGACGGTTTCATTTCACTTCTTGTATTGCTTCAGAAAGTGCAAACCTGGTAAATTCACCTTTTAATGCAAACTGAATTCCATTTCTCCCTCCCCCCCCCCCCCCCCGTTCCCTAACAGACACACACAAACATGAGCTCTGACAGAGGCAAGACCAGGCTGTAGACTTGATACCATAATAACAACAATAACACCAAGGCTGACATTGATTTCCTTCAGCATTTATTCCAGCAGGGAGCTATTGATATCAGCAGGAAAGGCCTCTATGTGCAACAGCTATAGAATTTAATGAGAGGCGGGCATGCTGAGTGAAATGTTCCTACGGAGCTGTCAGATACCAAAAACACATTCACATTTCATACAGTTTCCTCTTCCTGCTTTGGGGGTTTTCCCTGAGACACCAAAGACTTCTGTTAAAAGGCCACCCCATCAGTCAATGAGTCCCTTTGCCCTTAAATCACGTCTGTGAGATGATGCAGGGCTTCAGACTCTCTCTTCCTCCCCTCCTCCCTCCATCCCATCTGCTTCACACATTAACGTTGATGGGTGTGCCTGGGATTTTGAAGAGAGAGAGAGGAAGAGAGAGAGAAGTGCACTCCAAATCTGGCGTGTATTGGAGAATGTGTTCTGCACTGATTGTTTCTATGGTTACACACTAGAGAGCTGTGAAGAGGGGTGTGGATTTGGGAGAGACCCTTTAATTTGCACAGAAATAGCCAAATGAGAATGCTGAAAAGCAGGACCAGATAAAAGCCTGTGGTGCTCTTGATGCTAAATGTGGGATGGGGAACTTGTGGGCCTCCAGGTGCTTTTAGGCTCCATCTTCTACTAGCTCTAGTTAGCATGGCCAGTGGTCTGCAGTGACTGTGGGAGTCCAGCCATGTCTGGAGAGCAACAGTTTCACATCCCTGAGCAAAACCAAGCTTTGTTCCTTGCCTCTTTGTGAGCCTCTCCCTCTCCCTCAACACGGGGTTGTTTTTGCATTGTAGGAAGCAGAAAATGTATGGGAAGGCATCAGTAGGGGATGGTAGAGTCAGTGGGGACAGGGTGAAAGAGTAATGCTGGGATCTTTGTTGCTATGGAGTCAGCAGACCAGATTTCATGTTCTTGCCTCCCATTGCGTGGCGATGTCCCAGGAAGTGAACCCTGTGTTACCTATGTTAGCATTGCCATCACAGTTGTAAACTCATCTTCACGGACAATCATGAATGTGCAAATCAGTCTATTTTTGGTTAGTGCCATTTTTGCTCACAAACCTGTTCCATTCTATTTCCACAGTAATCTGCCATTTGTTTTTGTACAGACAATGCCCCATTTGCACAGGGGTCGCATTTTGAGGCACCGCATACATCAGCAGGGTGAGCATAAGCCTGCTCAGCCCCCTTTTGGTGTTGAAAACGGCATGTGCGCCAGCTGTCGCACACATGCCAAACATGTGCAAATGGGGAGCTGCCTGTATTTTTAAAAACCCACATGAAAAATCACATCTAAACAGATATTTCTCTCTCTCTAGATGCTCATTTCTAATGGAGTCTTTGGGAACATTTGTTAAGTGCAAAAGCCAAGGTAGAACAACTTCCTAATCCACACATTAGTCTGGAAATGGTGGACCAGGCCTGTCAGTTCGTATCAGAATTCACTAAGATTACATTTCTTGAGCATCCTTAGCCTAAGAAAAATGCCTTGACAGGTGTACCGGTAATATCCAGTGAAGCCAATGAATGTTATTATATGGAGCTTTGTACCTCCTTTTATGAAGTGGGTTCCTGTGAACTTTTAACACCTGTAAGGGTCACTGGAATGACAAGGTTCTGCTTCTCCTGATGGAGCATGCACTGGTGGAAGAAGCAGAGCATGCTGGGTAGGTAAGGTAGCTGATGCTCTTAGGTGCCTCCAGACAAGGCAGAGTTCCAGTCAATGAAGGGAATGAAGTGGTGATTACTTACTTTGCATCTAATGTTTGAAGAACCAGCTTGCCATTGGAATCTTCCTTCCAAGCTAACTGGGTCTCCACTTCTCTTGCTCCTTATGTTTACAATGTTCATGGAGTGTGTGGGAGAGTTAACGGTAGGGGTGGTGGTGTATTCTTGCTAGAAACAAATAATAAATAATAATAATAATAATAATAATAATAATAATAATAATAATAATTTATACCCTGCCCATCCAGCTGGGTTTCCCCAGCCACTCTGGGCGGCTCCCAACAGATTAAAAACAGAATAAAACAACAACCATTAAAAAATTTCCTAAACAAACAAAGCTTTACTTCCTATTGTATGCTGTCTCTGCAACTCCTTACAAGTGGTGGAAGGAGGGAAGTCTCATTAGTGGACAGAGAAACCCAGGAGTTTCAAACATGTATGTGGACTTTACCCATACAATGTGGAGGAATAGGAGAAATTAATGCTTGTTTGCCATCGACCAGAATTGGAATCTACAACTATTTTAGTATTAATGCTTCAACATGTTTGCAGCACTGACCCGTCGCCAGAAATGTTGACTGTAGACCAATGAATCTCTTTTCCAACACAGGTCGATAATCCAACCTCTGACACCATTGGCTGTAAATACAATGTTTATATGGGGGAAAATAGCATCTCAGCTTGGGACTAATTGGATTTCTCATGTTTTGGAGGCACCAAAAGTTCACCAGACATGTTCAATTCCTTTTTAATGTTTATATTGGGCAACTTGGCAATTGGCCAAGTTACATTCGGCTTTATTTCAAAGTGGCACACAGTTGGGGGTGAGCAAGCTTATTATATAGCCTTTAAATAGAGCAGCACTTATTTATTCATGTGAGAGGGCTGAAATGAATACACCCCGCAAGAAAAAAAAATCTGCACAAAAATGATAGGTCCAAACTGTTTCCTGAAAGATTTCCAAAAGCTTACCTTTATCACACCATTTTGCTGATGCTTGGAATTCCAATCAACTGCATTTTTGGCACTGTTTATTATTTAAATATAACATCTTTTCTTCATACTAATTACGGCATAATCGGGCTGCCAGTCCAATCTGACTGTATGTAATATCATTTGTGAAGCTAGTTTGGAGTGAGGGCAATGACCTCGCTCTGAATTCATTTTGTTTACCCTCAGTGACATCATCACATACTTGAATGACTATCTGACATCCGTCACTGTTAAGAGCAAGTGGATTGTTTTGAATTTGTTTATTCAACTCAGTCTCAAAAATAAACTTGGCAAGCTGTAGCAAATCTAAATGAGCTAGATTCTGCTGCCTAAAATGAAATCCATGAGATTTTAGAAGGAATTTGCTTCATGAAATAGTCTACAACTCGGCATGGTCTTTTCCTCAACATTCTCCATCTGCTGACTTCCTTCTTCTACTCCAGCTCTTCAACATTGCTAAAGAAACAACTGTTATATTTTGGCAGCACAGATGGCATAATGCACAATATCATGTGTTACAAAAAACATTTGAAACTGCAATATTAATAGTGGCAGTGCCACAAGTCGCATGTGACGCAACACGTACCTACGCCTTCAGAACTTTCACTAGCCCTTGTGAAACGTCTTTGTCTTCCTTCCAAATCCCTCACTTTTGCTTGAAGAGAAACCTTCAAGTACTCTTAGAATTGGGCAAAATATCTATCGTGCCTGTAAATATCAAATGACATTGTTGAGCCAGATGGAGCCAATGGCCTGACCCAATTTAAGGAAGCTTCCTGTGCCTGTACTAACCAGGAACAACTAAAAGAAGCAAAGAGAATAAAAGTTTATGTTAAATATCAACGAGTCAGAGAATGACTAAAGAATTCAAGCAGAGCAGGAATGGGGAATCTTTATGATACTGTGAGCCACATTTCCTTCTGGACAACATTCCGAGAGTCCTACGTCAGTGGTGGCAAGAGCAGAGGCAAAAGGGGGGCAGAGCAATTAATGTAAACTTCACCTTTGTACAGTAGACTAGTTTCTACATAGACTCACAACCCCTCTCAGTCCTCCATCCTGATAAAGAGGCATTATCAGAATTCAGGGACACCTTCAAGAAACCCAAGAAACATGCTTGGGTTTAAAGCAGGACCAATGAGGAGACGTGGTCTGGGGATAATTCTAAGGACCAGTTAGAGAGGCCTAGAGGGCAGCATTTACTCCCTCCCAGCACAAGGTCCCCCAACTCTGAAGTATGGTTGGATTTTGCATTTAAAATGCAAAATAAAAAAAGAGATGGGTTACCTTAAAAATATGCAAAAACTGCAAGAGGCTGGGTTTGTTTTTTGAGCTAGCCAAATGTTTTACAGGAGAGATCCACACCTTATACAGATAAGAAATAGCAAAAAGGACTGAAGGCTCCGTAAGAAGATTTGTCTTTTAGGGAGAGCTATAAGCAACTGACCTCTCCTAATATATGAAGATAAATTGGAAAGGCCTTCTTCAGGGGAAGAAGACATTCTTCAGCCATTTCTTGGAATGGAGGGGGCAAAACATTAGCAATGGTCATAGCACAGCTTCTTTGACTTTTCCTAATGAGTTTTGTTGGGGTGGGGGCTGCTGCTTCTGCTGCTTCTGCAAATGACAGCAGCAGCAACAACTGTGCTGACAACCTAGCCACCATTTTGCATCATCCATAGTGTCATTCCAGGGAAAATGGCAGCCCACACAGACACGCACAAAGAGAATATTCAGATATGATTCTGCAAAATCCTTTTTTCAGGGGTCCTTTTTTCAGGGGTTGAGAAACAAGAAAAATATTTTATCTGTTACATTCTGAGCCATAGGCTTGTGTTAAATTTAATGTATATCATTAAATTAGGATTGATGGATTATTCTTACATGTTTATTGATTATTAGCTGACTCTGTTCCTTTTCCTCATTCTTTTTCCTTTTGTTCTAATAAAGGGGCAGGGGGGCAGAGAATCTCAAGTCCACCGCCCTCCAAAGGTCTTCTGAGAGCCATTTCAGCTCAGCTGTGATTTTAAGATTAGAATTGCATCTTTAAAACAGGCAAAATACAGTATACATTTAGAATATTTCTGTCTCCTATATTCTGCATATGCCAGGAAGATTGTCCAGGTTCCCATGCTTTCTGTTAATCATACGAATTCCACACATTAAACCCAGGAAATTGTGATCTGTAATGTGCCTTTAGGGAAACTCTAATGGTCTCCAAGAATCTCTAGCTTAAAGTTATAGTTAGGTGTAGAGAAATACAACTCTAAAAGGGTGGGGGAGAAAGGAAAGTAGGAAGGAATTGCAATACATGCAAAGGATGATGATTCAAAATGTAGTAGCCAAAAGATAAACTGAAATTTGGATTTAGGAAAGCATTTCTACAAAACACCACATGCTGATAGACCTTTCCTTTGGAGTATCAGAATTCGCTTCAAAGAGTCAATCAGACAGCAGTAAAATATTTACTTTTTTATTTTGTCATGACAAAGTAATGGTACAGACACGCGTTACCCAATGTTTGCCCGCCTTCTCTGGGCTTGCCAGCCCTTTTTATACATTGCAAAATAATGCCACCTGATTTCTGGGAAATCGTAATTTTACCAACTTCCTATGTCCTTATATGGGCTGACCTTATATGGGCTTGCTTGCGCCCCTTCTCCTTCCTGCACCACCTCTCCACGCCATGAACCTCAACACGTGCTCAAATGTAAAACATGTGATTTATACTAGTGGCAATAAAATGGGGCTTTGTTTCCTGCATTATTATCCCCCTCGCCTTCTTGTCTTCAGTCTCCCCCCAACTGGAGCCTATTCAACCTTGCTCTTATCTTTACTGCCGAAGCTAGACATTCAAAGGGGCCCTGTAACATTTAGGCGAGAAAGCCTTGTTCTTACCTCCCCCCTTTGGAAAAACCTATGAGAGAGAAGAAAATGCCTTAAACAGTTTTCTTTCTTTTGTTCTTTTGGATCATATAGAGAACAATATTCTAATGGCCCCTTCAATGCAGGTTTAAATGGCATTGCAGGGGGTTGAAATAGATGACCCTTGTCATCCCTTCTAGCTCTACAGGTCTATGAAATGACAAGATCACTTGCCCTTTCTCTTTGTATTCCACAATGGTCTGAAAATCCCCTATAGAACATGTGCACATAAATGCATATCTGCACAAGCTTCTCCCCATCCACCTCATATATCATGTCCCCAGGTATGCAGTGAGCATGCTGGTATAATCTGCACCTAATTTGGGAGAGTATCCTGTTTACCGTGCCAAATTCTGCTATTGCTTTGGAGAGGTCACTACTCATTTAAGAGAGGTTTGTTTTTGTTTTGCAAAAGTCATTGTAATATTTGTGCATAATACTTTTGTTTCCTGAACTTTATGGAAAAGTTGGAATCCCACTTTGTAATCCTTTCCTTCAGAAGAAGAAGAAATGTGATTTTGGGGGGTGCAGAGAGCGGATCTTGAGAAAAGAAGGCAAAGAGGGTGAGAGATTACCAGTCATATCCCTGTTGGTCTTAGGCTCCAGATTTGAGCCTCCCATTAATATATATTTTTTAATCCTGTGAGATAATAGCACTGCACATACATATGTGGGAGAAATTTGATTCAGTGACCCTACCTAATCCATGGTCTCTGAAACAATACGCAAAGTTAAACACAGCCATCCCTAAAAATTGCTGTGTAGTTCTCTAGCCAAATAATGTATTCAATGATGCATATACTGAGGTAAAGTGTTTCATTAAAAAATACATAAATTAGCAATCATAACATACAATAGCCATGCTGCCTGGGCCTGATGAGAATTGTAGTCCAAAACATTTGGAGGATACTAGGTAACATAACACAACTACCTTGTATTGACTTTGACCATTGGTCCGTCTAGCTCAGTACTATCAACATTGGCTGTCAGTGGTTCTCCAGGATTTTGTGGGATAACCAGCCTCACATAGCCAACATGCTTAATTCTAATTATTGCATAAATGGGTTAATGCCATAGAGTAAGCTATCTAAGCTATCCTGCCGGGCTTAGGTAGATCACTCACCCTCACCTTGGAAGGAAGGTAATCAAGCCTAGAGAATAATAATAATAATAATAATAATAATAATAATAATAATAATAATAATTTATTTATACCCCACCCATCTGGCTGGGCTTCCCCAGCCACCCTGGGCGGCTTCCAACAAAATATTAAAATACAGTAATGCATCAAACATTAAAAGCTTCCTAAACAAGGCTGCCTTCAGATGTCTTCTAAAAGTCTGGTAGTTGTTGTTCTCTTTGACATCTGGTGGGAGGGCGTTCCACAGGGTGGGTGCCACTACTGAGAAGGCCCTCTGCCTGGTTCCCTGTAACTTGGCTTCTCGCAGTGAGGGAACCACCAGAAGGCCCTCAGCACTGGACCTCAGTGTCCGGGCAGAACAATGGGGGTGGAGATATTCCTTCAGGTATACTGGACCGAGGCCATTTAGGGCTTTAAAGGTCAGCACCAACACTTTGAATTGTGCTCGGAAACGTAATCTGGTTGCTTCTACTTGGCTGCTTTGCTCTTACAAGCCATTCTTCAATTTCTCTACCAGTAATTTAGGAACTTTCACCACTGTACCTAAGCCACGTTTTACTGCCTGTGCAACTTATTCTGGATGCTGTATGAAAAGCTCAGTAATTCCACTTTCAACTTCTCCCAAATGCTAACCTTTGACTCCATTGCCTCACTGTCCCATTGACTTATTTGCCCCACAATTCCCTACCCCAGCCAGTCCACGTAGCTGTTCTTCCTTTTGTGCTACTGAAGGACATGCCTAATTTTGTCCAACATCAGTCTTCTCCTTCCCCTCTGCTGCATCAGTATGACCTACAACCATTCAACCAGTCCTCAGTGTCACTGGTGGAGGAAGGGGGTGGTGGTGGGTGCAGTCCGCCCCAGGTGTCATCCATGGGGGGGGGGGGGTTGACATCGCTGCACCACCCCCCTGGGATGCTTGCCGCGCCCCTGCGGGCAGCTAGCCCCGCCCCTGGGTGCACAGCATGTGTGCTCCTCTGGGTGCTGGAGCAGCTAGCTCCGCCTCTGCTCAGTGTTCCCATTTCTCAGGATGGACCAATTGCATAAAGGTACCATATTAAATGTCCTGCTAATACCCATTTCATTCATTGCAGTTTCATTGTTTACTCACTGTGTACAAAACAAAGGGAGCAGAGGTCTTCAAACAATGAAATCTTGCAGCTTTTCTTTGTTGCTTTTGGCTTGAAAGCTGTTGTGATGACATTATTGCCAGTGCTGTGCTTATTCTAGCTTCAACAGCTTGCTACCTTTGCAAACAAGCTGCTTTCATATTTCCTGTTCTTCGACTTAATAAATTCATTGCTAGGAGCATAAAGAAGCATTTAGAACAATTAATGATGTGCCGGATATCTGCTTGGATATATTTGCATTGACATGCCCTTTCTCCTGGGATGCCTCTGCTTCTCTGGCTAATTATTGAACTTAATTAGAACAGCTGGTGGGGGGGGCACAAGTAGCAACCAGTCTTT
The DNA here is from genome assembly GCF_964188315.1 of Podarcis muralis. Lineage (NCBI taxonomy): Eukaryota > Metazoa > Chordata > Lepidosauria > Squamata > Lacertidae > Podarcis > Podarcis muralis. Next base: position 24,859,817 of record NC_135673.1, read on the forward strand.
TAAAGTGTGTCAGGCTTACTTAGAGGTAAAGGATTCATTAGCCTCAGTTTAGAGTCGGCAGAGGACATCACCAGTGTTAAGTTTCCCGTGTGGCTCCCATCAGATTTAAATGCACACCATGTGCACTAGATTTTGTTACAACACATATATTAGTATAGCACACCAGCTGTGCACATGACCAACCCATATATAAAACAGAGAGAACACAACCATCAGCAATGCACCTATCTTAATTTAAACATACAAGTTGATATAAGCCATCCAACTGTCCAGATAAGTATCTACACAAAATTGCCATTTAGAAGAATCATGTTCAAGTTTAGCTAGGGCAGTGAAGTCCTCAGACCATTGCACGTTGGCAAGTGTTAATTGTTGGCAGATGTTTATTCTTTCAGGTTTGGAATATAAGTCTCCTAGCAACCATAAGGTATGTCATGTGTAAGCCACCTTCAACATAAGAAGCAGCCCCTAGCCAATGTTTTAAATAATAAACGCTGCATGCAGATGAACTGAGAAAAATGAGAAGTGCACATACTACATATATGGGAAGAGGCAATGCTTTGCTTCTAAGATGGAGGGGAACTGGATTTCTCCAGTTTCTCCATAACCATTGATAATCAGGATGACTGTTAAAGCAGATAACATCAAGTTTGCTTCTCTCCCCACCCTTTATCTGTCTGTGCCCACATGTGAATTGGAAATGTGAGGGTGGGAGGAGACACAAAGAAGCCAAAGCATAGGAAGCTGCCTTAAACAGAGTCAGATCATGGATCCATCTAGTGCAGTGTTATCTACACTGAGCAGCAGTGTTTCAGCAAGGGTAAATTCCCAGCTCTACCTGGAGATATTGACGATTGAACCTAGGGCCTTCTCCATGCATGCAGGATTCTTTCTCCCAAAAAGCCCCAGACCATTTTGTAATTGCATATGTCCACTACTCCTTGTGTTTATGCCTACTGCTCTTTAGGTTTATCAAATTATACATGGTGTGGAGAAAGAACAGGGCTTCTCCTTTTCTCATAACACTAGAACTCGTGGACACCCAGTGAAGCTGAAGGATGGAAGATTCATGACCTACAGAAGGAAGTACTGCTTCACATACCACTTGTTTCACTCGCTCCCACAAGGAGGCAGTGATGGCCATCAACTTGGATGGCTTTAAAAGAGGATTGGACAAATCCATGGAGGAGAAGGCTATCTATGGCTACTAGCCATGATGGACATGTTCTGTCTTTGCAGTTGGAGACAGTGTGCCTCTTAATGCCAGTTGCTGGAAACCACAGAGGGAGAGTGCTCCGGTCTTGCTTGTGGGTTTCCTAGAAGGCAACTGAGTGGCCACTTTGAGAGCAGGATGCCGGACTAGGTGGCCCATTGACTGATCCAGCATGTTTTTTCTGAAATTCTGAAATATTAAAGAATGGAGCTGTGGGGGAGACAGCTCATCAGAACATCAAGCCATTTAGAACTCCAATCTCCGGGGAGATCTTTCAATGGGAAGAACTTCAGACATTCTCCCTTTAGCAAATTTGAAGGAGAGAGGCTGCATGAAACACTTATGTGGGTATGTTGCCCATATCCGCTATAAACTGGGTCTCATTGTTTTCACCATGTAGGTGGATCGGGGAGGGGGGGGACTTCCCCAAAGTTCCTGGCTTGGAAAATGAAAGATGTGTGAAAACCAAAGAATTGTAATGGCAACTATTCCGTAGTTTTATCTGTCTGTCTGGTTTTAATCTGCAATAATAGTCACCCATCTGAAATGCTGAGACCCATTGAGGTAATGGAAAGCTTTGCGTCTGATTTATTATAGCCTGAAATTAATTTAATCACAGTCCAATTCAGATCAGTCTGTGGCAATGAAGATGAACTACTTCTGGCTCAGTAGGCAGTAAGCTGATGTGCACAGTATACCCACTAGGCATGGCACTCTCTGCAAATACACAGGCAAACTGTGAATGCTACAACATAGCTTGTGTAGGGCATGCCTGGTACTTAATTTGTGCAATGGAGGAGGGTTTGAAGTCCAAATCCATCTTGAGGGCATGCCCTGATCTTGAAAGATGGGAATGGATTGTGAGTACCCAGTGTTTTAGGAGAGGCATTCTAAACAATCTGTACATAGTGGTTGGCTAACCTATGGCCCTCTAGATGTTATTCAGCTCCAGATCCCATCAGCCCCAGGCATCATGGCCAATGGTCAGGTATGGTGGGAGTTGTAGCTCCAGTGCTCAGGTTGTGCTTGGGGGTTTCCTAGAGATATCTGGTTTGCTGCTATAGGAACAGGATGCTGGACTGGATGGGCCATTGGCCTGATTCAGCGCGTTCTTCCTATGCTCTTATGTTCGTTTTCATGTAATTTTACAGGACAATTCTGTGCATGTCTGTGCTGAAGTAAGTCCCATTGAGTTCAATGAGATTTACTTCTTGGTGTGTATAGATCTGCAGCATTACAACTAAATCTTATGCACGTCTGTCTAATCTGTACATGCCAATAGGATTGCAATTCATGTTTGGGTTTTTTTTGTTTCCACTAAATCAAAGCTCAACTTTGACTAGTAACAAGACACTCTTTGACCCAAAAACAGAGTGGTTATCACCATGTCAGGAATATAGGTTATCACCATGTCAGAAAATAGACGTAACAAATACAGAATTCCAAAGCATTTATCCCAAGTTACTAATCAAATGCATATTGAGCAAGATGGGTTTTCTGAAACACTATTTAAAGAAACTTTTTTTGCAGAGGCTATTGTTTCCCATCCTGGTGGTTCTGTTGTTCTGACTCACCTTAAATCTGAGCTCTCCAAAGATTAGGTGACACAAGTTACTGTGAAATTATTGCTGTTTCCAGTAGATTAATGAAGAACTTAGTTATCTTCTTGTTACTGTGTAATCGTAACTGATATTTCACATGTAAGGTATAATTAAGCTGTCATGACTGAAGCTACTGAGGAGCACATGGGAGCTTTTTCTGACACCTTGCTTATTATTTGTGTTGCCTCCATTGTTCTTGGCGCCCTGTGACATGGCAGCATAGTCAAGCATCCCCATTGCTCTTATGTAACCATCATCTAAGGAAGGAAAGAGCGCTGGTGGGCACATGGGATCCTGTCTTGCTCCTCCATTAGCAGGCAAACCAAACAGATTTATCCCCTATCCTTAACTGAAAGGGGTGCAGGACTGGGAAACCTCCCTGGATGCCTGTAGATGTCACAAATAAAATTTGGCTTGTGAAATGTAGACTAGAGGCTAAGCCCACTCAAATCAATGTGTTCATATTTATCATTGAAAACATTTTTGCCCTGCTTGTTTAACTGGAGAAAGGTGGAGGGACCCAGTGAGGCTTACAAATATAAGTGGGAGACACTGCTCTCTGGTTTATAATCTAAAGGTCATAATTTAAACATAAAGGGGATTGGGAGGGAAGAGGTGCAAAGCCAACTCAGGGACTAGTTCTTAGTTACAGAGCTCTTGCAAGAACCAGATGGAACAGAACACAGCAGAAGGAGAGAAGGGCCCAAAGGTTGCTAGTCTCTTTTTGCTGAGGGGGAAATCCTGTTGCCACTACCATTTTGCATTGTGCAAGGTGCAGTCCCTCCAAATGTCCCTATTTTTCAGGGGTGTCCCTGATTTAGAGAAGCTGTCCCAGTTTCTGATTTGATCCTGAAATGTCCTGCTTTTCCTTAGGACGTCCATATTTTCATTAGATAAATTTTGGAGGCTGTGGTAGGATGTCCCTATTTTCACTGGAGAAATGTTAGAAGGTATGGAGTTACCCAACCCCCGAGCCATCTGAAGGCAATCCTGTATAGGGAAGGTTTTTAAAAATGTTTAATGTCTTATTATATTATTATATATGTTGGAAGCTGCCCAGAGTGGCTGGGGCAACCCAGTAAGATGGGTGGGGGATAAATAGTAAAATTATCATTATGGAATGGGATGTCCCTATTTCATCAGAAAAAAATGTTGTAGGGTATTAAGGTGCCTGGTCGTTGTCTTCTTCTTCTTTACAAAAAACCAATAGTTTATCCTTGTTTTTCTGAGAATATATGACGTTTTGCAGCAGGCTTTTTGGGAAATGAAGAAATAGCAATGGAGAGAAGGGGTAAAAGTTGCTTTATGCTTGCATGAAGCCTGTTCTGTAAGTGTGTGGTATGAATTAAAACTACAATGAATGACTTTGTTCTCTCGATAGGTGACCTGTCTCCACGATTTCTTCGGTGACGATGATGTGTTTATTGCCTGTGGTCCAGAGAAATTCCGCTATGCACAGGATGACTTTTCTCTGGATGAAAATGGTAATATCAATCACACTGTTGTTGTACTATCTATAAATTTGTGTGTTGTAGGAGGCAGGGGTAAAATCTTTTTATACCTTTATCAGCTTGAAGTTGGATTGCCATAGGGCTTTTTATTTTAGATGTGTGGGCGTGAATGCATGTACCAGTAAATACTACGGGTGTGTGTCACATCTGTGACAAGGTAAACCAAGGTGATTTGGGGAAGACTCATATTTCTGAGTTGGATCATGCAGTTAACAAGGCATTTTGAGGTGTAGCAGGCACTCCCTAAGCTAAGAATGACCCTGGCAGTTGAAAAAAGTGTACAACCAAAACCCACCTGGAATGAAGGATGGTATTCAACCAAATAATTATGGGAGTAGAACTCGTTTTGCTTGCACAGAGGGACTCCCCCCCCCCTTCTCCATAGCATCCTACACAAATCTGCTTCAGAGGGTTGAGGGAAACCGCATAATAGATTTAGTGAGCGTGTGGCTGGAGGAGAAGGGGAGAAGATTCTGTTGCACAAGGATAAATCCTTGCCCTGATGGGATCTTCCCCTTGGTGCTGCTTTGAATACAACCCCAAGCTGACTGGGGAAAAGTCCTAGAGCTCAAGAGGGCTAGGGGTGAATGTGGTGGGAGCTTCATTTTGATGGACAGGTCTAACTTTTAATCACATTTGTTTTCCTGGAGCATTCAAATAACAGTGACAATTTCATTTTGATTTTTGGTAGTGGGTAAAAACAATGGCTGGCAGTCAATGAAGTTTTACTCAGATCAGAGCTACTGAAATTACTTGGCCTAACTTAGTCATGTTCATTAATTTAAGTGGGTCTACTCTGAGTAAAAACCACTGTATGTTTTTTTCCACATGGATCTATGCCTCTCATTCTGCAAATCAATGACAAATTATTCATTATATCCCCAAAAATCTAAGGTTTGGTGGACAGAAACCCACATCCAGAAACCCTATTGGAGCAATAGGGTCATTTTGGTGTGTGACATTTTTCCTACCATGGGGAAGGTGTTCATTCCCCCCCCCCCACACACACTATTATTCCTATTGTACTAATACCCAAAAGGTAAAGTCTTCCTTCGCTGAATAAGAACTGCAGCTACCATTTAAAAATTGGACAGGCTTCCTCTGCTGTCCAATGGAGTGACAATGCCTGCAAATGGCATCCTGTTCCATGAGAAAATGGAAAGTTATAGTTTTTATAAAATAATCAAAATATAAAGGTGCCCTATATGAAAACCATTGAATACATTTGCCTATACTTTGGCAGTCTCAATCCATTCTCGAGGTTCTGCTGTGCCTACAAATGTCATCTACTTCTGAGAAAATAAAAGGCTATAGCCATGTTTAGATTCCCTGTTATAGGGGGGGGCAGGGGACAGAGGACAGGCACATCTTTGTTTTTAACAGACCTAAAAATTTGGTCCTGAATAACAAGTCAACTTGGAGGGATGCTGAATAGCTCTGAGACTAGGCTGCTTCCCAAAGTTTGAAATATATTCAAATATTGTGGTGAGTGCACACCTCTAGAAAGGGCAGCTTGAATTTTATACGCACAAGTGGTTGTTTTGCTGTCTGTGAGTTTTCAATATCCCCTCCCCACCAACACCAAGTCTGTCTGTCCAATGTTAGTTAAAGCTTATGAATTGTCCACTTGGGTGTGGCTTGTATCACTTTTAAACTTCACAGCATATCTGCCTTGTCCACTTTGAAATGCGTGAAGAACTGAGACAAGTGATCTCCTCCAGAGAAATTGTACATGTCTTATCCAAACTGCCTCTCCAAATGTTGCTTTAGCCAAAATCCATTGACAGCCTAAGAATCGGCAACCTCACCTCTTCCTTGAGAAATATTGCTAAAGCTCCTCTGCTCCTCTTAAAAATCCTGTTTGATTAAAGGTGAGGCCCAACATTGACTCTGAATTGTACTTTCGGAAAGGTTGTGACGGTAGCATTTGAGACGGGAAATTCTGACAGCCCAATTTTCTGTCTTATTTGTGCCATGGCTCACTCTGTGCTGGCCTCAAGCCACTGTTAGGAGGCAGACTTGATGCCTGAATTTCAAGTAAGAGGATAAAATAACCTCCTTTCAGAATATACTACTAACTGGGATGTACTTGCCTATGTAACTACGCACCAAATTTCAAATTCTCTTGTGGGGAAATGTGCTGCTACCATCGTTGATGAAACCCTAGTGTCTTCATAAATGCATAGATATCTGGAAATGCAGTCTATGAATGTAGATGTCTGGGTTTCCCACTGATTGAGCAGTTTACGCATGTTAGCATCTAATGGGCAATGACAGATTTGCCACAAGGCAGAATAGGTGGTCTCATTAATGGTGCCAACATTATACACTTCACAGGAGCGGCAGGATCTGCCAGGAAATGTCATCTCATTATAGCCATATGGATGCATTTTGTATAAGATACTTAATCACTCCCATTAATTTTTTAAAATGTTGATTTGTCAAGTGCTTCAAATGCAGGATGCAGCACCCCAAGAACTCCCTCCCTCCCTCTCTTTCTTTTTTGTAAACCAACGCTCTGTTGAATGCAATCTCTTAAACTCAGTAGAAGGCCCTATATGGCTCCTTATCCATCTTCCAAATTGAAAAGCAAATAACGCTATGTAGAACAAGCAAATCTATGCAAGTTTAGCTTAAGTTGCATAATTAATACTGCTTGCAGCATTCAGCAAACTTGGCTGAGAGATGAATGGCAAAGGATTTCATCTGTCACCCCCCCCCCCTTTTCCTGACATAGATCTTCAATCACCCCTTCTTCCCTGGCATGGATGGGGGGCACTATTTTGTGGTTCACCTCAGGTACCGGCCCTGATTGCATTGAGCCCTTCAGTGGGCAGATCCAATGTTGCTGGCTTCTCAGCCCTCAGTTAATTATCAGCCAGCTAGGAACCTGAGCAGGAAATGTGCAAGCCACCAGGACCATAACAGGGCCCAAGGGTCTCAAGTCATAATGCATGCTTATTATGCATGCTCCAAAATGCATCCCAAGAAAACTGACTCTCCTCTTCCTCACTGCCTCCCAGTCTAAAGTCTTTGCTAGTTTACCCATCATTTCCACTTGACTGAGATGGTTTTTTGGTGGGTGGCAGCCCTTGGTTTTCCTCCCACCCCTACACACACAAAAGTCTCAGTCATCGTTTATGGAATCAGAAAGTCTTCGTGAAACTTACACGTTGGCTTGGACCCAAGAGTCTTATGTATATTTTAGCAGTTCTCACAGCTCCAGGGAAGCTCTCTCTCTGTCTCTCTCAAGACAATTTGGAAAAGAAATCCTGACAGGGCAACTTGACAGGAAGCCCAGCCTGAGGTGTCTGAACCCAAAGAAGACTGGGCATTCTGCCAACCAGCGGAACATTTTGCTTGCAGGTGCTCAGAGCTCCCACATCTCTTTTCAGGTTCTTGGGAGATGCAAAAACTAGAAGCTGTTTATTGTGCATTATGTGTTGCTAGTGAGAGCCCCATTAAAATTCCAGTGTATTAGCTTTTATTATTAATTAATTAGATATATATCTTTCCCTTCCTTACAAAAGAGCCCAGGGCAGCAAACAGACAAGCCATAAAACAGTTAAAACATCTAAAAAACAATTCCAATGCAGCTGCAGACTGGGAAAGATCTCTGCTTAAAAGGCTTGCTGAAAGAGAAAGGTCTTCTGTGGGTACCCAAAAGATGACAGAGGTGCTGCCTGTCTGATACCCAAGGGAAGAGAATTATGAATGGTAGATGCTGTCACACTAAAGGCCTGATTCCTATATTGTACTATACGGACCTCCTGATGAGGTGGCATCTACAAGAGGCCCTCATCTGCAGACTTCAATGACTGATTGAGTATATAAGATGTGAGATTATCTTACAGATATCCTGATCCCATGCTATAGAGGGCTTTATACACCAGAAGCAGACCTTGTTTTCAGCCTGGTAGGTAACTGGCAGCAGTATACATGAGAACATGACTGTTAGAAACCACATCATCTTTGGCACATGCACGCCCTCACACACCACACCATACCAGCTCTGCAATCTGACTTGTGTGGAACAAAAGGGCTTCAGACTCCCAGGCATCTTCTCTTCTATCACCACAGCAGAGAGACCAAACAGTTGAAAGTCTCTGCAGCCTCTGGTTTGGCTGTTCTAAGTCATGCTGCCCCCTCCCAAGGCAATGTGGACTGTATTCAAGGCACCTGCAGCAACAAAATGCATCTCTCTCTAGACCTGGCATTAAAAAAGAAAAGTCAGTAATAACAGATTCAACAACTAACAATTCGCTTTCCTGACACCTAAAAAACTCTGTCTAATGATAGGGTCAGATGTGGTAGCAAAAGCCAGAGCAGGATACCTTGCAGCTGCACCCAGAATTACAGCAGTGAATGAATAACTTCCTTAAACCAAACCCTGCCATCTTCAGGGGCAGACGTATGGCACAGGGAGAGGTAGCTGCAGCCTTGAGGTGCTGCTGCAGATGTGAGCTTCAGTCCATGTGTTATCAATAGAAAAGAGAAGCACCAGGCACCATCTACTCATGTGTAAAAGCATCGAGACTGTGTCCTCTTAGACCTTTGCCAGCCACACACACATTGTTCACAGTAGATTAAAAGCTTAAATGAATAGAGAGAGTCAGGGATAAGAATGGAGGAAGAATTTGTTTTAAATGGGTTTATACCCAGAATTTGGTGGTTCTGACTGATCAAGCTTTGCCCACATGTTACGGCCTCTTGCATCAAGCTTCTTGTTGCATGTTTATGAAAAAGCCCAACTAATTATATGCAAAGTTACACAAGCAAAAGCTATGCATATGAAAAGAGTCAAGCCCCACACAGAACTATATTTCTGCAGTATAATTTTATAAGAATGAATACATGAGTATTTTTATACATTGTTGTCTGTATCTGTTCATGTGCTGGTTACTTTGGAAATATATTAATATAATATGCATATAATAATGTGAGCATTGTTTGTATTCTTTTAGCAGAAAGAGTAAAAATCAAGGAGCAGGATGAGTATTAGGGGGAGAAAACCCACATCTGTATGGATAGGCTCAACATCAAGATTTCAAGAAAATTTCAATCCTTATCTCAGTCCAAGCTTTCCTTTTCAGTTGCTTGCTTAGTTGTTTGTTTAGGGTTCCCCCCTTCAAATAAATTCCTAAGGCTGCTAAGCCCCCACCAGAAATACAATTAAAATATACAAGACTCTACATGTTTTTAATTAGTAAGGTTGGGCACTTGAACCCCTAGTGCCTAACATTTATTGTTAGTGTATCATATATAATTAATATTCATGCCATTCCATCCAATTTTGGTACATAAATGCAAATCAGGCATTTAGAAACATAAAGACTTTAGAAACTAAAGGACATCTTTTCATCTTCCCATTCTTCAAAATGAGTAAGGTCTTTGGGGTGAGGAGAAGATGCTCTGTGTTACAAAATGATACTTCCATTTTGGATGGATTGGGTGGATAGGCAGATGAATAGATAGATAAATTCTGTTTTGAGAGGTTCAGTAGTGATGGCTAACTGGTGTTGGTCCCCAGCATTCTGAAGTACATATTGGAGTTCTGCGAGAATTGGGTTGCCCCAGTGTTGCCCGGGTGTTTGATAGGGCCCATCTGCACTATACATTTAAGACAGTATCATTCCACATTAAGCAGTCACTGCTTCCTTCCAAAGTATCTGGGAATTGGGGCTGTGTGAGTGGGATAAGGGTCTCCTAATGACTTTCAGCATAATGAACAAACTACAGTTCGCTGGACCCTTTGGGAAAACAATGACTGTCTAAAGTGATAGGATTGTGCTTTTGATGTATAGTGCAGATAGGGCTACAATATGCATCCAAGCTCCTATACAGGCAGTAGAGTCTCTGAATTGGACCATGCCCTTGCCATCCTCCTTTCTCAGGCTTTATTTCACAGCTCAGCAGCTAGAGTTGATATGTCTGTGGTGCCTGATGTCCTGCAGATGCATGTCTCTTACTGTGATGGCTTTTGTCATGATGACATGAGTAATTCTGCTTGCCTGACTGGAGGATAGCTGACAATGTGAGGGACATCGGCTGCTGCCTGATGTGATGTCCTGATGCTTGACAAGGCAAAGTATTCTCTATCTCATATTTCTCTCCTGCATTCACCTCCCTGCTTCTGTGCCTCTGAGCGCCTTTGAAAAAAGGTTATTCCATCTCTTTTAAATCTATTCATCTTGGCAGTGTCTTAGGGCTCCCCAGCAAGCCTGACTCTTGGAGACTGTTATAATCTTGCTTTCTGCCTCTCCAACCCCCATGCCTAGCTCTGATGGTGCAGTTCTGCATATATTGGCATTTTCCATGGTGACATTACATTATAATGCCATCTCAGAAGACGCCATATCGTTGTCGTCCCTCCACACTAATTGTAAGGAAACTTGGGGAATTTTATTGCCAACCTCTGTTCTGACTGTGTGTGTGTGTGTGTGTGTGTGTGTATCTTCTCTATTTTTCAGTTAAAAAAAATACATGTAACAAACAGTCTCCATATACCCTCACCACCCAAGGAACATTCCATGCATATACAAAGTAAATGAAGACTGTATCAAGCAGCTTATTATTAATTATAGTAGTTAAGGATCTTCTACTCTTCATCTTAACACACTGCCCCAGAGTGAACCATTGGTAGCTGGTGGGCGGGAGGAACAACATTATCCTTTCCAGTGTAGTGAATAAGCATGTGCCATATAGTTTCAAAATTGTCTTTGGTCTTTGTGTCCCACCAGAGCTAAGTTAGTTGCTGTTTTCCAGTACTGTTAGGAGTGCCATATGTCTGGGTTTTCCTGGAGACATGTGGGAATCGGACTGACATAATGGCGTCCGGGCGGATTTTTTGCAGAATCGGCAAAATGTCCAGGAAAACGCTAACGTATGGCAAGTAGGACAATTTATTTTTTTAAAAAATGATTTTAAAATCCAAAAAAGCCCCCAAACAGCCTCAACCAATGTAATGTTTCTCAAAATAACAGCAGCATATGATCCAAATGACTGCAGCAGCTTTCTTTTCTGGAGAAAGCATCAGCATCAGCAGCATCCCTTCCTCCAGCACACAGATGCAGCTTTGGCCAGAGGAGTAGTGGATGCTCTCCCTCGTCATCCCTCCAGTGCCTGCTAAGGAGAGGTTTCCAAGCGGGCCTCGCAGCCAGCAGTGAAGGCTGGGAGGACCCTGCAGGAGGGCCAGGGCCACCTTTCCAGCAGCCACTGCCTCCCCTCGCAGCTCTAGGGTGCAAATCACCGGTGCCCCACCACCAACAACATAGAAGTCCTTGCATATTGCTATAGAGAGGTGTGTGTTTTAGCGGGGAGCAGTAACCCCCTCCACTAACAACCAACATAATGCTTAATAATAATAATAATAATAATAATAATAATAATAATAATAATTGTATGCCACCCATCTGACTGGGTTGCCCCAGCCACTCTGGGCGGCTCCCAACAGAGTATTAAAAACACGGTAAAACATCAAACATTAAGAACTTCCCTAAATAGGGCTGCCTTCTAAAAGTCAAATACAGTGGTACTTCGGGTTACGAACTTAATTCGTTCCAGAGGTCTGTTCTTAACCCGAAACCATTCTTAACCTGAGGCGGGCTTTCACTAATGGGGCCTCCTGCTACTGCCAGCGTGCAATTTCCGTTCTCATCCTGGGGCAAAGTTCACAACCTGAGGTACTACTTGCAGGTTAGTGGAGTTTGTAACCCGAAGTGTTTGTAACCCAAAGCGTTTGTAACCCGCCCGAGGTACCACTGTACAGTAGTTGTTTATTTCCTTGACATCTGATGAGAGGGCATTCCACAAGGCGGGTGCTACTATTGAGAATGCCCTCTGCCTGGTTCCCCACAACCTCACTTCTCGCAGTGAGGGAACTGCCAGAAGACCCTCGGAGCTGGACCTCAATGTCCTGGCTGAACAACATTGGTGGAGACAGATGTGTAGTGTCATCTGTGAATTGTTTTAAAACTATTTTCTCTCATTTTAGGTAAATCTGACTTAAAAGGTCCCCCCCCCCCATTTTTGCCATACTGTGTTATCAATTTCACAATATAGATCTGATTCACAAATAGATTTTTATGAAATTAGATCCCCTGTCATTACATCGCAGGTAATCTTTTAGATATTGGATAGCAACTTTTTTGATTCTATGTATAATTTAAAGTCAGTTGTTCAATAGTATTTAAGGGTCTGGTGGCTTGAGATAATACTGCTGGGTTAGCAAGGAAATGTATAATTTGATGTATGGACAGCAAACTGATTTCAAGGTCACCAAATTGTATCATTTTCTGTACCTCCCTTATAGAGGTCTCTTTTTGTGTGTAGTCCCTTTTGGTTCCAGCCTTTGAAATGTATTTCTCTAAAACTGTTACAAAACAAATAATTGTACACATTACTGGGGCCAAATTTTTGGATCTTGAGGTTCAAACTTGTAGGTCTGCTAAAGAAAAGGGACTCAGTATATTGTTGAGGACAATAGACTGGTAAGTTAAATAGGGTAAGGTCTCAGCTCTATTTTTATTAAAACAGATTATTTTTTCATTATTACATGTGCAGGATCATGACCATAATAAATTTGGGGTCCCAAGTCTTCCCACATGTGTTGATTTATTTAAATTGGATTCTGCCATCTTGGTTTTTTGCTTTGCTGTTTAAAGTTAATTTGAGTTAAATTGTGTTTGTTCGTTTTTTAATAATAATTATGGATTTGATCAGGGCATCAAAATTCTTTTTCTTGCAGAAATATTCTGTAGGATTCTTCTTTTTTTATATAAAGTGCATTGGAAGGGAGTTAGCAGAAAACACACCCTCCACAAGAGAAAGAAAGAAAAAATCCCAGCTACCTCAAACAGCAGCAACAAACATCATCATTTTATTTTGGCATTATTATTCATCATTCCATTTTGGCGAGTGTCCCAGGGGGGCGGGGGGGGGGCATGACACCTGGGGTGGACCACACCCACTGCACCCCCCCTTCCTCTGCCAATGCCCACAGGCTTACATTCTAATAAACAAACAAATAAATAAAAATACATCACACAAGGGAAAAGGGGCAAGGAGGGAAGAGAATAAAAGCAAAAACCCCTCAAGCCCCCTTGTTTAGACAGGTGTTCCTATCTCTCCCACTGAGGCAGCCTGACAAAATGGCTGCCCTCAGATGACAGTGGAGGGAGAGAAGGCCTAACGGAGCTGGCCTGTTGCAGCTCTGCTTCTCAGCTCTCCCAGTGGCTGCCCTTGATTGGCAGTCTCCTTTACCCATAAAATAAATAAATGGAGATCCCACCCTCACATATACACACTGACTCACCCACCCACCCCTTGAGCCTTAAATTAGTTATGCAATTTCTATTCTCCCAATCAATCAATGCTATTATGAACATCTACTGGTTTTCTTAAGGGAAGAAATTACGGCCTTGTGATCTATAGCCCCACTTGCAGTTTTAATTATTTCCTTCATTGCTATAGTGAGGCCTCTACTCTCAAAGCAGTAGTTACATTCTGCCACTCCTCACTAAGTTCCTTTTAAAAATTGCTGTAAAAGCTCAACTGTTGGAGCTAATTCCTTCTCAGGCGTGGTTTGATTTTCATGCTATTGCAGGCCACTCTCCATTCACTGCTGGCCTGAAATTTTTAGATTAGCTGATCACAATGGGAAATAGGACATTTTTCTCTTTCTCATCTCCAAGGCTCTGAAGCATTGTTTTCTTATGCTAAATCTGCAATAGCACACTGAGGGCTGATTAAGGTTGAAAAGTATTTTAATTTGGTGGTGTGAGTGGGATTAGATAATCTAAACCACCATTTTATGTGATGATATCATCACACACACCCCTTGGGTGTATAAGATTACTTTGTTCCCAGCTCTGACCTTTCGATCCGAATTGTGGGTTTGCTGCAGAATCTGTAGGTTAAATATCTGCATAGTTATATGCAATATGTTGTTTGGGATTAGATAGTGCCAGAAATGATCTCATAGTAATTAGACCAGGTTTTCCAGGAGTAAGTGTTAGAACAAAGGGAAAACTGCTTGGGCCCTAGCAAGTATGAGAGAAGTGGGAAACCACTTGATCCCATGCTTTCTAAGACAAGTGGAAGTATGGTCAAGCCATTAGACAAGGCTTGCTAAGAGGTGGGGGAGGCATGGCTCCACCATCACCAGGATGGATATACTTCCTTTCCTGCAAGGAAGTCTGGATGTGTCAGAGGGCTGGAAGTTCCTGTTAAACCTGTAGCTGCTGTCCATAAACCAAGTAAGCACTGGTCAAGAAGAATCAACTCCAGAACTCTCCAGGAGTCCAGGGACATGGAAGAGAGTAGAAACAAGAGATTGGGGAAAGAAGAGGAGAATTCAGGTTGATTTACCGTAATTGACATTGGCTCTCGGTTTCAGGCAGAAATCTTTCCTACCTGAGGATTCCAGGGACCTTTCAAATGCAGATCATGTGCACTACTGCTGAGCTATATAGGCCTCCCTCGGTGTTTAATTGTAATGCCATGCTTAAAAACAACAACAGCATACTACCATCTCTCTAGGTCAGGCTTGCTCAAACTCTGCCCTCCAGATGTTTCTGGCCTACAACTCCCATGATCCCTAGCTAGCAGGACCAGTGGTCAGTGATGATGAGAATTGTAGTCTCAAAACATCTGGAGGGCCGAGTTTGAGGAAGCCTGTTCTAGGTGCTGCAGATATGTAAGACACTTAAAGGATCAATGCAATCACTTACTTTGGTTTTGTGTGTTGTTTATCAGAGTGCCGGGTAATGAAAAGCAACCCTCCAACTACTCCAGGCAGCAAGTCCTCCCCAACACCTCAGAAGAGCTCTGCAAAGAGTCCAGCTCCTGTGCGCCGGAGCAAATCCCCAGCTGATTCAGGTAACCATCAGGATGGTGAGTGACACTTCTTTTCCCAGCAGATAAATGTTGGCTCCACCTGGATCTGGGTGATAAGTTAGCATCAGGGTCATTGATTCATACATTTCTCACTCATCTGTCACACAGGGCTGGCAACAGGAGCTTTGTGTCTTTAGGCATCTGCCAAGGTCCATAACCTGGCAGAGATTCTCTAGAGAACTGGCCCTGCCTACCTGTTGTTGTTGCTCCTCCTCCTCGCCACAGTCACTTGGCTGTCTTTTGCCCAATCCTGACACTTCATCGCCAACTCAGAGTAGGAATGCATGTTTCTCATTTTTCCAAGTTTACTCAGGAACGCTTGTTGAAAGCTCATTGAAAATTTGAGCACACTTTATCAACTGAATCATCTTTTTCTGTTTACTTGTTGACATTCTTCAAAGAACTCTACTAGGTTTAAACAAAAAAAATTCCTTCCAGTAGCACCTTAAAGACCAACTAAGTTAGTTCTTGGTATGAGCTTTCGTGTGCATGCACACTACCAAGAACTAACTTAGTTGGTCTTTAAGGTGCTACTGGAAGGAATTTTTTTTGTTTTGACTATGGCAGACCAACACGGCTACCCATCTGTAACCTCTACTAGGTTTGTGAGACAGGATACTTAACAGAAAGAAAATAAAATATAATAAAAATCCAGCAAAACAGTAACATGCAAAAATAAAAAGATGCGGAAATTTGAGAGTAAAGCCTATTACTAAAAATATATAAATTCAAACTCAGATCTATGAATGGCCCATTTCTTGACTAACAATGCTTACAAATAAAATCAAGTCTTCATTAGCCAGAACATCCATTATGACTTGCCCAACATGTTTCACCCTATGGACGTCTTTAGTGGCTCATATACACTAAAAAAAATGTATCTTTTTAAAATAAAGAGTTCCACAAATTCATCAGGGCAGTTGATTAGCCCTAAGATCATAGATCACTTCAGTGCCCTACAATTTAACCTACACATAAACACAGAATCTAAGACCATAAGAAGACCCTGGCTGCTGATTCAGGCCAAAGATCCAACTAGTCCAGCATCCTTTTCTCACAGTGGCCAACCAGTCGCCTCTGTAGGAAGTCCACAGGCAGGATCTGAGTGCAAAGAGTGCTCTCTCCCCACTTACAATTCTCAGCAACTGGTTTTAGAGGCATGCTGCTGCTTCTGACCGTGGAAGGAGAACATAGCCATTGTTGCTTGAAGGCACTGACAGTCTTATCCGCCATGAATCCGCCTAATCCGTTTTTAAGCCATCCACTACCTCTTGTGGTAGTGAATGCCCTGTGGGAAAGACAACTTTTTTTCTGTCTTGAATCTGCCCCCTCAAGGCCCTAGCATTCTGTTAGTTCGTATGAAACAGCAATGTTTGGTTTGGGGGTTTGCTTTTTTCTTTTCTTTTTTACGTGAATGACAAATAGGCTAAGTAAGTTTTGATTTGTAACAAATTGGAAGAGACACATGAGAAGAGAAAAAATGGTGCTGAATAAGGACACCATGAATAAAACATTACCTGGCCTGATTTTTGTGTGATGCTTATCTATTTTATTTGGTTGAAACAGCATATTCCTGAAACTTTTCATCTGTGACATGCCTTGACAACTTATTCCTCACCCTTACATGTTACAGTCATTTGGTCTTTTGTTTGACCCAGACGTGTTTTCCAAAACCTAACGAAAAAAGAATATTAGGCTGGAAATAAGATCAGCTTGATGAGTGCAAAACATCTGAATCTTTGCATATCTTTCCTGGTTTTTGGTTGTATAAGAAACAGAGTGTCTAGGTGAATTTATTCGTTCAATGTTTCTGCCACCCCCATGATAATCTATACCAGCACTAGTGATACTTGCTATATTCATGCCACTGACTGAAATTTTAAGACTGGTGATGACATTCGACATATTATTCATAGAGAAGTCACAGCTGTTTCTTCACCTGCAGTAGAAAAAAGCCCCTCAGCTTCTATCCAGTTTTTCAGCTTGTATGATAGTTTTGCATTGTACATGGATGCTGTCAGTTATTATTATTATTATTATTATTATTATTACTACCACCACCACCATCAACCTTTCAGCATTTGCATGCTGCCTTTTCAGGGCTAGCCCTCCAATGGCAGTTCACAGCCTACTAAAAAAAAATGCATCACAAAACAGCAACAAAAAAATGCTAGGGTAGTCAGTAATGCATTGCTAAATTTATATTGTACAACACTTAGATATTAAGTGATTTATAAATCTTTTTAAATAAAACAGAGGGGAAGAAGGATTTGCATTGAATTTGCACAGGTTCATTTATACGAAGATGCAAACGTAAAATGTAAAGATATAATTGAATATAATATGTACGGATGTAAAGAGGCAATCCATTTCACCACAGTGGGGGCAGAGTGTGACCTGGTGGCTTGTGCGGCTGATTAGTCTGCTGTCCAGTTGCTTACTGTGGATGGGCAACTTCAAGGCCCCTCCCCTCTTCTTTCCCTTCTTTCTTTTTAATCCAGGCTTGAACCTGGCAGCCCTTCCAATAGAGGGCTGCCCTCTTTAAAGTAAGCCACTTGACCACAGTATATCAATCCACAATCTCTACTGTAACAATAAATCAACAAAGACCCCAATAGACTGAAACAAGTGTTACCTGCAACATCATGTTATAGCATGGATTGCTGCAGAGCTACTACATATCCCTTTCCTGGATACTCCATTTCATTAATCTGGCCCCTCCCCTCTTATGCTTTTAGTGGGCTCCAACCCCTTTTAAAAGTACACGCGGACCTAACGTAAGAAGCAATTACTTGACCCAAAGCATTCACAAGTGATCAGCTGCACTGTGGATTTTGAGAAACAGAGAAATGTTCTGTTTTTAATAGAAAAGCTTGGAGTCTTTAAAATGAGATTTCTAAGTTTGCTTTCAAGCAGTGTTACTTATTCCCACTTCCAAGTTTTATTTGAACCATAATGACCTATTCATTCTGCTATTATTTCATGCATCAGTCCGAAATCATACCCAGATATGACCAAAGCTTGCTTCTTAGCCAGCCCTGCAAAAAACAAACGTAGCATCTTTCAGTTAGATGTATTTTTCATCCCAATATATATCAGTACTAAAAGATTTTACAGAGAAGTTTAAATGTATGATTTATTGGTGGCAGAGTGTTGCATCCTACTAGGATGTAATCAGATCAGACCCTTTAAAATGAATGGTCCTATGTTGGTCATGTCTATTAATTTCAATGGGTCTATCAAAAACATTTTTTTTTAAATGCCCGTGCAGATTTTCATTACAGCAAATAACAAACCAATCAAGAATTGTAACTATACCATGACAAAAGGAGATTTCTTTCAAGGCTCAACCTAGATCAGGTGTTCTCAAAGGTGTTGTAAGAGGCACCCCCAAATAAAAAAAGAGAGAGAGCAAAGACTCCCCAAGTGTAACCAAAATGACACCATTAGGAAAATTAATCATTTTCTATAATGAAGTTCAATACAAAGGAAGGCCTCAAACGCCCTACTTTTAATAAAGCTAATGCATCTAATTAGACGTAGGGGAGGCAAAAAGACCCTAGAACTACTTTCAAAAACAGTGGAATCATTTTGCAACCAAGACGAAACCAAAATATAAACTGAATTCTATTCTCCTTTCAATAAAATATGTAAATTGTCCCAAATACTACAAATAATACACTTTCTTATTTGATCCATATTCAAACACTTCTGTAAAATACTGCTACATACATACACTTTCATCTCCAAGAGGTGAGAGATTTTACTGGTCTGCATACCACAGGTTTGGTTTCCTCATTTTCTGGGAAAGCCCATGTCATTGTATAAAATCCTCATCGGCTTTCCAGAAAGGACAGTCAGGGAGATTGTGGAGTTCAGGGAATGAGGGCAAATATAAAGAAAACACACACACACACATCTTCAAGCACCTCATAGCATGTCCAAAGCAGGAATAAATAATTCCTATTTCGTGGTGGGCAGAGAATTTTACAAAAATTAGGGGTGTTTTTTTTTAGCTCAGCACTAGTTTGTACTAATTGGTCTTTGCCAGTTGACTTTCCAACCTCAGCTTCCTAGCTATATCAAACCTTCGTTGTGTGATGTGGAGAGGATTCCATGTTGCTTTAAGGCCAATTAACATTCCCATGCCCTTTGCAAGTACCAGGGGGAAGATCCATAGGACATTGATTTTAAATTAAAACATGACCTTCTCATGCTAGTGTCTAGCAGGCTGAGCCTGAATGGGGAAGGCACGATCTTCTAGCCAATGAGAATCTGGCTGGGCACTTCTCATTCATTGCTTCCCTAAAGGCCTGCAGAGAAAGGGATGCATTTTCACAAGACTGCAAGCTCTAGCAAAACACCCACAGAATGCCAGCCTGGCTTGATCTTTTGAATGTTTACCAAGAATCCTTATTACAAGTGGATCTATTGTGGTCTAGATAGTCTGCAAAGGAGACTTCTAGATTATTACTTAATGCTCTGGTCTGTATATAATGTAGCAAATGTTGCATTGTTTTCCTGCCCTCATCCCATATTTGCCTCCCCGCCCCCCATTTTATGTTCTCTACAACAAGTCTATGAGGCAGGTTAACATGAGCGTTTTTGACCCAAGATCAGCAGGTGAGCTTCTTATTGCAAATATAACAGACAGAAAGGAAAGAAAGAATGAAAGATCCACTCACATTAACAATAAGAATAATCCACCAATCCTAATTTAAGCATATGTATTAATATAGGCAGTCCATACATATACATTGCTGTTATAGCACATGTGATAGAAAGAAGAGTTTCTTCGTAGACTTAAGCCTACTTCTCTCAGAGCTGGTAAACCTGTATTTATAGTTTAGGAAGCAAAGATGAGAACATGTTGGGGAGTTTTCCTTGAACCAGTACATTCAGAGCACATAGCACCTCACTCCAAAAAAAAATAGGAACTATTGTTTGTTAAGGATGATGGGAGCTTTAGCTCTTATGAGTTCCCCGGATTCTTTGGGTGAAGCCATGCACTTTGAATGTGTGATGTGGATGTGACTCAAGTCAGACCTTTGGTCCACCCAGCTCAATATTGTATCTACACTGACTGGCAAGAGCAGTTTAGGGTTTCAGGTAACAGTTTTTCCTAACTCAACATAGGTATATCAAGGATTGAAACTGAGGCCTTCTGTGTGTAAAGCACATGTAGCTCATGATTGAATACTTCTCTGTACAAATGCATATACAATGGTACCTCGGGTTAAATATGCTTCAGGTTACAGACTTTGCTAACCCAGAAATAGTACCTCGGGTTAAAAACTTTGCTTCGGGATGGGAACAGAAATCGTGCTCCGGCAGCAGGAGGCCCCATTAGCTAAAGTGGTGCTTCAGGTTAAGAATAGTTTCAGGTTAAGAACGGACCTCCGGAACGAATTAAGTACTTAACCAGAGGGACCACTGTATAAATAAATCCATGCACATAGAAAACTAGCTAGGGCAGAATGCTTTGCCTGACACCGAGCGTTCAGTATGGAGGGATTTTTAAAAATATATTTATTTTTTGGTACAGTCGTACCCTGGTTGTCAAACACCCTGGAACTCAGACGTTTTGGCTCCCGAACGCGGCAAACCCGGAAGTGATTGTTCTGGTTTGTGAATGTTCTTTTGGAACCCGAACATCTGATGGGGCTTCTGTGGCTTCTGATTGGCTGTAGGAGCTTCCTGTAGCCAATCAGAAGCCACAATTTGGTTTTCGAATGTTTTGGAAGTCAAACAGACTTCCAGAACAGATTCCATTCAACTTCCAAGGTATGACTGTATACAGGACTATTGATTTGTATGTGCTGCTGAGTTGCCACCTAAAGAGGTACCACTAGGATACAGGTTTACCATCTTACTGAGGACAAGATATGTTGGCAAGAATTGGGGACAAAGAGAAATAATTGCTGTTCAACTCCAGGTGGGACAAAATACATCGATGTGTTCACAAAGTTATAGATAGGTAAAAAGGGGAGGGAAAACTGCTAAGGTTATCTGCTAATGACATATAAAGATTTTCTATGGAAGATCTACTGGCCTGGATTTTTTACCCTTTTGTGGAAAAATACCTTTTTGTGACTTTGCAAAAGGGCATTGTGCTGATGAAAGTTAAAGAAGTGTTAAAGTGCAAATTTAAAGTGCACAATTTTCAGCTCAAATCTTATCTTTCTTTGGAAGGAAAGGAAGGATTTAAATTCAATAAATAAAAATAATTCAATCAAAACTGTTTCAAACTCAGCACTTCCTATCCTTCTTGCAGCACCTAAGTCATGTTTTCAAAAACACGACCTGTTACTTGCAAAGCAAAAGATGTGTAGACAGACAGACAGATACCTCAACTGTGAGGTTGGAAAAGAAACTTCATCTGAACCAGCAAATCATGATTTAAAAGTTTTATTTTGGAATTATGCTTCATAAACTGGAACGTTTCAATGGGAAACTGAATAGGCATTAAAATATATATATTGTCTTTGTTCATTGCTGATTTCTCCTTTGCTTTGTACAGCCAATGGAACATCAAGCAGCCAACTGTCCACACCCAAATCGAAGCAGTCTCCAATCTCCACACCCACCAGCCCAGGGAGCCTCCGTAAGCACAAGGTATTACGTTTCTTATACCTTACTAAACCTCCTACATGATTATTACCTGCCTGCACCACTGAAAGAGTTTGGGAGGGCGGGAGGAGTACCTGGACTGCTCCACTGGAAATAGCCAGATGGTGGTAAGGCAGTCACTGGTTCAGCTGCAGTCTAGTAACTATAAAGGATCTCTATGCTTGATTCTGCATGGGGATGACATTTTGGTTGGTGGTGCAATCAACTGTTAGGGCTCACCCACTCTTCTGTGCTGGTTTCCCCCAGGGAAATCTGATCTTCAGCGCTGAATTGGGTTTTCTGCAGATTGATGTTTGCTCCAATTTAGCACTCAAGAGTGAGTTCTCTGGGGGAAAGCAGCAAGGCAAAGGCAAAACCACTTGAAGCCATGCCTAGAAAGCACAGGACAAGAGGGAAACAGCTCAGACTTGGTTTTTCTAGGCATGAGGAAAGTGGAAGTGGATGAGCCTTCATACAGAATTCCTATTGCGCCATGCTGTGCAGGCACAGGCCCACTCTTTAAACCTCAGTGTCCAAGTGTGGGTTTTTTGTCCAGACTCTGTGTTTTACCATTGAATTGGAGCAAATGGCAATGCATAGAAAACCCAATTGCAGTTTGCTTCGATTCGGTGGCAAAACATGGATTCTCTCAGGGAAAGTGCTGGGACAAAAAACCAAAACAAAACTGTTTGGACATGGAGCTTTGAAGCCTGGGGCTGTGCCTAGAAATGCAACACAAAAGGAAGTCTGAATGAGTCATTAGTCTCAGCTGTCCATCTACATTTTAGCAAGAATAGTGTATTGACCTTCCAGGATTGTTGTAAAATGTA
The DNA here is from genome assembly GCF_964188315.1 of Podarcis muralis. Classification (NCBI taxonomy): domain Eukaryota; kingdom Metazoa; phylum Chordata; class Lepidosauria; order Squamata; family Lacertidae; genus Podarcis; species Podarcis muralis. Next base: position 24,882,477 of record NC_135673.1, read on the forward strand.
AGGCTTACTGAAATCCTTTGAAAACAAACATACAGTGTGTGTGTGTGTGTGTGTGTGTGTGTGTGTGTGTGTGTGTGTGTGTGTGTATGTATGCATACACATACATGTGTTTGTGCATGATATCTAATGTTTTCAAATATCTATACAGACAGAGATACTTATAAAAATGATTGTCATTCTGGAAAGTACATTCTTTCATCTTCATTTATATGTACAGCAGATATAGTCATCTGTTGTATTTCTTGGGTGAGCAGGAAATAAGGCACATTGTATCATGAAAGCTGAAATGAATGGAAAGTGTTGATTGATTAAGAATGGAGATTTTGTATATTGTGATCATAGTCACTTTCTACTCCAGACAATGGCCTAAGAATACCCTCATCATTGTTGTGGCATTCCGCCCCCCAAGCCCCCAAACCATGGAAATTGCTGCCAGTTATACATTACTGCAAATGATTTCCATTGATTTGGGATGAGCAAACATCCCACCTCAGGAAATCTCCTTCATAAATTATCCAGATTAATAAACTTGATCAATTTCCAAACATCCTCTCCAGACCTCTGGACCTATTTAGATTATTCTAAATAGCTAATCTGGATACGTTTCGTATTTGACCAGAAGTGAAATGGATCCATGAGGGTAGACTCCCTAAATATAGGCTTTAAATACAGGTTTGTTGCAATTTCCTGACTTCTCTTTCTCTGACTCGTTAACACTCTATTTCTCCACATGAATGCTTGCAAGGACCGAAAAAGTATTTTGCAAACCAGCCCTTAATAAGGACAGTCAGTCAGCAGGAGCTTTCAGAGATGGTAGTTTACATCAAAAAAAATTTCGAATCCTAATTGTGTGTGTTTCCTCTGCCCAGATTTTTCCCACTGTATATTTTCTATAGGAACTTTCTGCTGCCATCATAATGAGATACAGCCAAGTGAGACCCTGGTGAACCTCTACAATGTCTTCTTAAGATCAGTGAAAAGGACGACAGTTCAGGGGCAATAAAAGTTCCTTTGAGCAAGTGATGCTTATACATGAATCTAAAGGAACTGAAATGAATGTGATGGCTCTATGTATTAACTGCATCCATCACTAATGATGATTTTGTTCAACGTTCCTGGGGCTTCATTTGAATGGTGGTTTTGATTGAAACTGTAGCAGAAATATGTTCTGAAACACAGTACCACAAGCTCCCTCTGCTCACCAATGAAACCAAAAGTAAAGGTTTTAGGTCCTAAACCTATTCATTCCCCACATTTCATCAGCATTCCGTTCACATAGCATTTCATTTTTTCACCTGTCTGTTTCACTTTCTGGAAGGTGTAGATTTTCAAGGAAAGATCAGCATCAGAAAGGCTATGAAAAAGGGAGGTACTCCAACTATGTTACCTGTAGGCTGTAATGGACCACGGTGGAGCAGGTGCTGTTACCAGCTTACAGAAGGCTTTGGGTAGCTGGGATGAGGTTTGGGTTCTTTAAATGCATTCATTGAAGATTTAACAATACAGTATCAGGGGCAGACCTTAGTTATATGAAGCCCTGCAGGAGGCCAATTGATGCTGTCCCCACAACGCCAGTTTAAGTGCTTGCCCAGCTTTGGGAAGGAGGAAGGAGGACTCTAGGACCCTATCAGAGCCCCTTCACACCTGAATGGTCAGGAGGTTGTGGGCTCTCTTTGCATGGAAGTTTTAAAGCAGATGTTGGATGGCCATCTGTCATGGATGCTTTAGCTGAGATTTCTGCATTGCAGGGGGTGGGACAAGAAGGCCCTTGGGGTCCCTTCCAACTCTAAGATTCTATGCTTCTACGACTGAGTTTACTTTTATACCACTTTTTGCTCAATGAGCTGCACCAAAAGCAGCTTTCGAAACCTCAAAGTACAGAGAATTGAAAATGCAAATATACAAAGTGCAGAGCATGTCAGTAAATTAAAATAAAAAATCCTGGCACTAAAACAATTTTAAGGTTTGTGCCAGGTGGTCCTCCCTGAGGAGACTATTCCATAAACAGGAGACTACTAGAGAGAAGGCTTATTTTCTTTCCCCCACACTCCATTGGAGGGTGGCATGCAGTGAAGAGCCTCAGATAATGATCTCAGATTCTTGACAGTAATATATGGGGAAAGGCGGTCCTTTAGGTATAGTAGTCCTGAGTCATATAAAGCTTTGAAGGGCAAAAATAGCACTATGACTGGAACCCAGAAACCAACTGGCAACCAGTGCTGTTAGGACAGAATAGGTGTTATATGCTCATGCCTTCTTTTCCTAGTTAACCGTCTAGCTGCCACATCTTCAGTAGCTGTAGTTTCCACACAGTCTTCAAAGGCAGCCCCATTTGCTAACTGTCATCCCTGACTACTCTCTATGCTGACTGGGACAGATGGGCATTGGAGTGACAAATTCCCTAACACTGCTAAAGATGCCCTTGTAACAGCACTCATGACCACTTGGTCCCTAGGAAGATGAAGAGCAGATCAGGAAGTGGGCTAGAGGTCAGGAAAAGCATCCTAAACTGGTGTTAATCCAGAACTGGTGCTATATGTTCACACCTTCTTGTTCCAGTTAACAATCTGAGAGATACTTGTGCCTTGCAACACTGGGCTAAATGTCCGAATGTAAGATTGACAGGACTCCTTAGAAGGTCATGACTCCAGCAGACCTCTTCCTTTGTGCTTAGAATTTAAAGTGAAATATAGAGAAAAGCTTCATCAAAATTTGGCGAACTTCTGGAAACATGCTCAGCAGTAGAGCATATGCTTTGCATGCAAAGATCCCAAATTCAATCCCTGGCACTATAAAAAGTTCGTGTCTGAAACACAGGAAAACCATTAAAGTCCTAGACAGAAAAGAACTTTTTGAGGCTGTGTTTGGATCAAACTGTACTTGCCACCCAAATTCCTACTATGGAGCCAGAAACTCTGGACTTTGGCAACATCACTACTTACTGGAACTGGGGGGGGGGGGAGGTGCAGGTCTCTGTCCACAAGCAAGTGGAAACTGGGCATACCAAGCACCCCACTGTATCTTTTTTGTTCATCAAAATGCTCAAATACTGGCAATTCTACTCCATTAAGCAATGAAAGACATGCAGATAATTACAAAGCTTTAGCAGGCATTTTGCTATTCCCTTATAAGGACACTTTTTAAAAATGTTGAGATTAATGCTTTATTCTGCCAGCTGCAAAGTACTGTATAATTGTATTTTGCTAGTGCTGTCACAGTAGCCTTCTGGGTCAGGACTGCCTGTAGCAGCTCTAGGGTCTTCTAATTTTCCATCCCATGCTCCTATGATGGATCATGGTATTGCATGCAAACTCATCTACAAACATAGAGTGATGGCGTTGTTCTCATTTGCAGTGACAGGTGGATCATGTGAAAAAATAGTTCACCAACAGAGGCAGATATCTTCCTATATACATAAAAATGTAAGGCTGTCATCACGTAGCTCAGGATTTGTAGTGCCACATCACAATCCTGATTTTGTATGAAATGAGGGTGGGATAAAGTGAGAAGGGTAAAGTGGTGGTTTAGAGCAACAGAAGATGCTTGAATACAGCAAGGATAGAGAAAGCTGAGAGGAATATAATGGTTTTAAACAACAGCAAAGGTTTGAGTAAAGTACCTTAATACAACGGAATATTTGAGGGCCCTGCATCCTTTATCTCTCTCCCATGAGGCGGCTGAGGAATGGAATAGAGAAGGTTCAGTATAGTGAGACGGATGGTACACTGAAAGGTGAAGAAGTGGCTGTTCTAAACAATGACAGAAGTTTGAGTAAAGTGGAGATGGAAAGACACAGAGGGAAAATGGCAGTTTCAAATAATGGCAGAGGTTTGAATAAAGTAAGAATGGAGCAAAAGTGTGAGAGAAAAGTAGCATTTTTTAACAGTGGAAGAGGTTTGAGTACAGTGATCAGGAGATGGCAATGAAGGGAGGGGAAGCAGCAGTTTAAAAAAAGATTTGGGTTAAAATAAGAATCCCCTGGAAAGAGGAATAGATTTTAAACCACTCTGAGAATTGTAACTCTGTAAGGGGAACAGAGGTCTCGGTACCCTTAGCAAACTACAGTTCCCAGGATTATTTGGGGGAAACCATGTTTAAAGTGGTATGACACTGCTTTAAATGTATATTGCAGATTGGGCCTAAGTCTGCAATTATTATTTGTGCACTGAGTCACTGAAGCAGTTCCTCATTGATGCAGAAGAGGCTAATTGTGGGAGTTAACACGTTTTCCCTTTCTCCTTACAGGACTTGTACCTGCCTCTATCCTTGGACGACTCTGATTCTCTTGGAGACTCCATGTAAAGAAGCCCCCTTCCCTGTGTCCACACTCCATTTTAGATATAGCACCACACTTCTGCCAAAAGGAGCAGAGAGGTCACTGGTGCAAATCCAAGGATACAAAAGTTATGTCTTTTCTTTTCCTTTCCTATATTTCTCCTCTGTGCCACAAAACCAACACCTATGAATCCACAGAGATAAAGGGATACCGATCATCTGAGTAACTTCATAGGAAAGATAAGTGGCCATTATTGGCAGCTTGAAGTCAGAAGGCTTGAATCCTCATGCTCTTCTCACACATTTTAGCCCAAGCGTTTCCTTTTCTTTAAAAAAAAACCCTATAATGTACCGGCTTTTTTTATTTGGCTGCCGGTCAGGTGACAACTTTCTTTTGCAAATGTTCCATTAGCAACTCTGTCCAAAGCCCAAGAGTGGAAACAGGTCTATCCACCAGCACCTCCCCCCCCCCAAATACCAATGAATACCAGCAACTCTGCAAAAGCAGACCTGTTTCCAATGCTGGGTCTCTGAGTTTAACACCTGCATATTGTCTGATGTTAACTCACAGCCAGTGGGAGGCAACTCTTGTCTCTTTGTGAACATCCATATAAGTACAAGGGTGACTGGACAATGCTAAGAAATAAAGAGCTACATATCGTGATTTTCTCCTCAAATAGGACACAGGGACATGTTCTAATAAACACACAAAGTTGTTTTAGCGGGGTGGGATTTGGGAAGCCACCCTGCTGGCTCTGCTTGCCAACTCTGCTCTCCATCTTTTCCTCTTCCTCAGTTGTACCTCAATCTCCCAACCCACCTCAGCTGAGCAAAACTCACCTTGGCCTCATCCCCTCACCCTACCATATTCTCTTCAATTGCCCCAAATCACCTCAGCCCCATCTTTTCCTCCCCTTCTGTCTCACTTCAACCCTTCCAATGTGCTCAGCCTTTTTCTTCCTTCTTTGTCTGGTCTCCCTCCAAATTACATAAGCCCCATCTTTTCCTTCTCCACTTCACCTCAACACCCCACCATATCCATGCTCTCAGCCCTGTCTTTGCTTCCTTTCACCTGAGCACCTTGGCCCTATCCTCAAATCCTTTGTCTTCCACCTATACTCAAGTCCTACCACCTGCCCATCCTCACCATCAGCTCCCCCCCCCCCCCACATTTTTGATCAGATGGAACCAGCCCTGGTCCTGAGGCACTCCATGGCTGCAGAGATGATGGCTCCACTGCCCCTCAATGCCCTCTGCTTTGAGGCCATTGGTCACACATATACGTACATTTATATATACATACATATGACCAGCAATAAACATGGTCTGGTTGATATGAAGTTACTGAAATGGTATCTCTCTATCTCTGTGGAGACTATCAATGCCTTGCAAACAGCCAACACTGAAAACACTGTGAAAAAAATTGTTTTCAGGTCTAACACCTTCAGCTTATTATTAATTTTTAATAACAAGAAATCCATACAACTTTTATAGAGGAAAACAAATAATGTTAGCTGTGTCTTAGAGTCAGCTCTTCAATGTCCTTTTTTTAAAAAAAGAAAACTGGTGACTTTCTTTTGCTTTAAAAAAGAAACAAAATTTTAAAATATACAAAAAAAAAAAGTTCAACACAGTAAGTGTTTTGAAGTCACTGCCAAACTGACATCAGAGGTTCATAAAATGGGAGGGGTCTGCATGGGGTGGGGGAGGGATATCACAATTAATTCAAAATGGTTAATATTTTGAGAGTGTTTGTAACATGCTTAAGGTTATGTTCTTAATTTTCTGTATTTCAATAATTCTAACTATGGCCAGATGCTCAGACTGTAGAACTGTTAGGATGTTCATGATACGGTATTATAAACTTTTATCTTGAAGCAGTGCATTATAGTGAAATGGGAAGAAAAGGAATCCATTCAATTTTTAAAAAATAAGCATTGATGCAAAGTTCACAGTTTTATACAGACCTGCCATTTTATTTACTGGGTCTGGATACACGTACCAGATAATATTGTGCATTGCATTATTCCTTATTTGTAGGAATAAGCTCTACATAATCTTGCAAAATGTTATCAGAGCAATACCCATATAACCAACCTTGGGGATTGCTTTCCCCACTCTCCTTTAGATTCATTTGCAAACCGTTGTGAGTTTAGAATGTATTGCAGCAATTGTACTTTTGATAAGGTTATGTTTTCATTTTGCAATTTCATTATGTGAGCCACCTTGGGCAATTTGCATAAAGCTGAAAGGCATATGGAAATTTCTAATAATAAATAATACTTCACACTGGGGTACTTAACTCTACAACAACTTTTGGCTATTAGAGGAAGACAATGCTTGGCCCAAAGTTGGTATTTGGTGGTTAGCTTTTGCATTCCTTACCACTGGCATCTTTGTGATTCATGTGGCAATGTGGATAAGCCAAGCTTGCAGTTTTGTTTTAATTATTTTTAAAATAGAAGGTTTCAGACTACCCAATGGCTGCAGTTTTAGTAGAGACCCTGCATCACAAGGGCAAGTGAGGATCTACCCTTTGTTGAACCAAGCAGTTAAAACCTAGGGTTTCCTTATCTCTATGCCATTGTTTGGCCAAAGCTATCTAAACTTTGGTTCAGAAGATTCAGCATTCATGTAAGTTCAATGGTCAGATCACTGTGGAGAAGGCTGGCTTTGAGGACAAAGCATAGGGAAGGCCTACAGGAAAAAAAATTCCAGTGTGTGTTTGATATCTGGCAAATCTGGTGTATGAATTGGAGCAGGTCTCTTAATTTCTCTGTGCCTCAATTTACCGTATCTGTCAAATAAGGACAGTAATACTTTCTCTACCTCATGGGGAGGGATTGGGAGGGTTGGCCAGTGAGTCCTTTCGTTGATGCCGTTAAATATTTTTGGATCATCTGGTGGGAAAGTGCTGTCTGTGACCTCCTAGGGACTAGTATTGAGGAAGACTTTGGAAAGATTGTCAGGTTTCTTTGGTCAATTCCAGTGATGGCTTCTTGGGGTTAACTTAGAAGGCACTGTTGCTTGCTGAAGCTGCCAAGTGGCCCTGACACAGAGCCAGTTCATACCCACAGTTGTCAGCACCAGAAGCAGCAAACTCTGTATGCTCACTGACCTCACCCCTCACAGAGGGGCACTGTGTACCATATGAGGCTCTGAATCCTGGGCATGAGCGTAGCATAGATTGTGAACTGCTTAAGGCCACACTCCAGTCTACTTGGAGATGTGTTTTGCTTGTGATGTTTGATCTCCTGTTCTCTCTCCTCTCAGTCTTGATAGGCTGCTCCCAATTGCCCCTCAGAGTGTGAACGGGAGCATGCACTGGATGAATGTGGAACTGAGGAATTGTTTCTGTTATAATATGATAGGGAAGCAGTACTCCACTCCACCATAGCACTGTTCCTTAGTAACATGGAGGAATAATGCAAATATTGCTCCATCCAGGAACTAAAGGTCTTTGTAATAATGTATAATACAATCTTCACTATTTCAATAAGCAGGAAGAAAATGATCCGCAATACAGAACACACACCACCTCTCCTTTTCCTGTCCCCTACCCCCCAAAACAGATCCTACACACAATTGGGTACAGTCCATTTGATTGCTGGTTTTGTGCAAGGCCCAAAAACTGAGCCTATGATTGGCAGGAATACTGTAGTCTTTTGAATGTTATACTCTGTTCTCCCCTCTTCATCATGTCCACAGGAGACAAAGCTAGATGGCTAATGCTATTAGCCACAATAGCTACATGTAACCCCAGAGGCAATAAACCTCTCAATGTCAAATGCTGGAGGCAAACAGTTGGGAAAAGCTGTTGACTTCATCCCCTGTTTGTAAGCTTTCCAGATGCTGGCCCCTGTTGGTAGACAGAATGTTGGGCTTTTGGTCCAATCCAGCAGGGCTTTTCTTATATTCTTAAGTAGAACATTGTTTACATGGAGTATGTTTCCCATTTACCAACAACAACGTGTTTATTTAAACAAGTAATACAGATATAGGCATTTTTCTTTGATTGCACTTAATAGTGGCATATCTGAGAGCCTGGACCAATATGGACTCCCTTGCCTGATGTGCTCCAATAATACACATCGCTCTTCTGAATAAGGGCCTGGCAAGATGAGGCTTTTGTAATAGTTTGTGTTGCCACGCATTGCATCAGCAAGCAAATATACAGCAGCCTAGTGGAAAGAGAAGGTAGATCTTTTTTTCCCACAAGGAAAAGAAAAGCCATTCAGACCTGCAAAAGTGAAACAGGGTAAAGGGCCAGACTCCCAGGTTTTAGAAGCAATTCTTCAGGTAAACGTTCTTGAACTGTAGGTAGAAATCAGTGACCATGTCGGATGTAAAACTGCCTGTATAGTTGATGTTGCATGAGTCTTTATACAAAAATAAAAATAAAAAATGCATGCAGAATAGCAGTGTGTACAATGCTAGGTATGTTCAGCTCTTAACTCTTGGAAAGGTTATTTGAAAAGAAAGAAAGAAGGATTACAGGGAACTTCTCTTATACCTGATTCATTGATGCAAGCACATGAGGTGGGTGGTCTCAACACTAACACTAACCCAGCAGTGACTGTCTAGGACAGGGGTCTGCAACCTTTAAGACAAAAAGAGCCACTTGGACCCGTTTCCGAAGAAAAAAAAACTGGGAGCCGCAAAACCATTGCGACATTTAGAACAAATATAACACTGCATATATTGTTTCTTACCTTAATGTCCGATCTGACAGCGGGCGGGAAGGTGACGTCGGGACGGTGCGTGACTAACGCACGCACCGCCCCCATGCGACGTCACAGCCAGTACAGCACCCGCCACAGTGGGGAGTGTCGAGGCGCACAATGCGCCTCCTCCCCTCACTAGTATCCGCCCCGGAGCCGCGGCAAAGGTGTAAAAGAGCCACATGCGGCTCCGGAGCCGCGGGTTGCAGACCCCTGGTCTAGGAGGATGGTTTTCCATATCTCTGGGGAGAACCATTTCTACATTGGCTAATCTCTTGAGGAACCTCTACATTTCAGAGGATGCTGTGCGTGTTCTAGGGGGCAAATATTGTACACAAAAAAACAACAACAACTGGACAGGTCTGTGGGGCCTCACTATCATCCCATGTGAACTGAAAGTAAACCTTGGAACTGGGGCTAGCTTCATGTTTGGCAAAGTGTTTGCTGATGGACTGCCAATGCTCCTGTAGCAGGCTTATTTGATGGTTTTATGCTGGGCAGCAGTGGTGCTCTGATAAATGCTGAGCATTGGGAGTCCTGAAGGCCTGTTTTACTTTGAATTGAATGTTTCGTTTCCCACAATACCTCTGACTGATGCTACATTAGGCCCACAAGTGACATTATAATGGCTGTCTAGCATTTATTGAGTGGCTTGCGCAGGCACCTGCTGGCACCACCATTGGGCATGTTGTTGAGACTACCCCAAGCTGAGCCATGGGCTCCCTAGAGCACACACAACATTCTTCTGCAGTTAGAGAAAATGCCAGAAGATTGGGAACAGATGGCAAGCTCTAGGAAATGCCTGGCTGCTATTACTTATTTTCTCACTGAACAACTGTAACTAAGTTCTAAAGGACCTCCAGAAGTTCCTGGAACACAGCTCAGAAACCTCTGATCTAATCACTGTCACTGGCAGCATGCCTCTGAATCGCAATTGTTGGAAACCACAGGAGGGGGATGTGCTCTTGTGCCCAGGTCCTGCTTTCAGATTCCCCACAGGCATCTGGTTAGCCACAGTGAGAACAGAATGCTGGACTAGATGGGTCACTGACCTGATCCAGGTACAGGACTTCTGTTCTTCTGTTTTTAGTGGTTTCCCATTTTTGCCCAGTAAGTGGAGCTGCCTGTGTACATAAAGGGTGAAATAGTTCTAGGTAGTTGCTGGGGTTGTTCATCAGCTCCCTATTCCCCCAGTATCAGGTTCTTATGTAAAATTAATTATAAACCATTGCCAAAAACACAAGGCTGGCCTGAGGCAAAGGACAAGGAAGTACCACCCCCACCATCCCATTCATTGTAGAAGCTGACTGCACTGGCAGATGAATCTTACTGAAATACTGACAACAATGTGATATTGCTCTCCACCACACCTGAGGGAAGCAGGTTGGTTTAAGAGGTGCCTGAGAGACCTGTGGTAAGGCAAGCCCTGTAACCAGTGTCAGAGGCAATATGTCTCTGATTGCCAGTTTCTGGGTATCAAGAGTGAAGAGGGTGCTGTTGTGCTCTGTTGTGTTGTGGCTTCCCAGTGGAACATCTGGTTGTCTTCTGTGAGAACAGAGGCTGGACCAGATGGGCCTTTGGCCTAATATAGCAGGGCTTTTGGCCTAATATAGCAGGGTTCAAACAACAGTCTGCCATCTCCTCCTCCCTCTCTTAAAATTTGTTTAAATTTTCCACACAGAATTCTGTACGACAAGGCTACTGCACTGATTATGCTGCAAAAAGTCACTGCTAAATTTCCCTTGGAGGAGGTGTGCCTTTGAACCAGGGATTAACTGGAATCATTCAAAGGATGCTGTAATCCAAAATCAAGTCCATTTATATTCTCAGACATAGTCTCAGACATCTGTCAGGGATTCTTTAACTGATTCATTGCAGGAGGTTGGACTATCAGGCATGGCCAAACTTGGCCCTCCAGCTGTTTTGGGACTACAACTCCTATCATCCCTAGCTAACAGGACCAGTGGTCAGGGATGATGGGAATTGTAGTTCCAAAACAGCTGGAAGGCCAAGTTTGGCCATGCCTGGACTAGATGAAACCTTGGGATTGGAATCTACAGGATTGGGGATAAGGGACAGTCTAAGTCTGCTATGCTACTGATAGTTATGCCTTGTATATTTAACCCACCCTGGGAACAAAACTGACTGAAGGGTGTGCTAAAACAGAACAGTAGAATTGACTCCCTTGGAAGGTGGTGGGCTATCCTTCCATGGAGGTTTTTAAGCAGAGGTTGGATGGCCATCTATCATGGATGAGATTCCTGCATTGCAAGGGTTGGACAAGATGGCCTTCCCGTCCCTCCCAGCTCTACACTTCTATGAACTCTCTGAAGGATGGGCTAGAAGTTGAAATAATAGATACTGAAATGCTTAAGACTAGTGGTTCTTTTGCAGGTGTATTATGCAACAGATCGGGTGCAATAATAGGGCATTAGTGATGGATTTATGCTGGGCTATTCACACATCATTCTACTTTGTAAGTTGTTTTGTGATGCTTCCCCAACGTTATTGCCATCTGGAAGGGTGCTATAACAAAAATGGAACACATACACACCTTGCAACATTTGTGGTATAAAAAGGATTTCAGCAGGAAGGATTTCAGCAGGAAATTACAGGACATGCACTGATTGGAAACAAAATAGTATGTTCACCCCAAAGCTTTTGCAGGCACAAACAGTATTGGAAGCAGGACTGGGTATCTTTGCCCCAATACCATCATGAGCACAAATCGTCATAAATGCACAATGAAAAGGACATCTGGAGTGTCTCTATATACAGACAGACAGACAGACAGACATAGCCCCCATACTAATTCACCAACTTAAATCATTTTCCCTAATGCTGCCATTAACTGCAGTGGGGGAGGGATTTTCCTTTGTTTGGGAGATTCATATTTAAGCCATGGTGTTAGGGAAATGGATTCTATCCCCACTCCTGCCCCATTGCAACCCTGATCCAGATCCCACAACCTCAACATGGAATGCTCCCATCCCATAAAGTTTGGCTCTTAGGACATTCATCTCTGCTTTTGTTTTACAGTGACCCAAAATCGGTTGTAAATATTTAAAGTTAAATCTGTTAAGACTTGGCACGTTTCCGTGAGAGTGCAGCTAGAAGTGTTAGATGACCATCTGCCCTAAAGCTATTTGAGCGCCTAACATCTGTATATATGCTGAAAGGACATATGTAAGAAACTGGAGCTCTATATTTAAAAGTTTTTTGTTAAAAAAACACACCCAGAGAAGTTTTGCTCACCATGCAGCTGTCACATTTTGCTTTCCGTTTTAACACACATGCACACACCAGCTGCAGATGTCTAGTGTTCAGCCATCTTTCAAAAGGAAAATTCAACAAGAGGGTGGCATTAACACCTAGGATTTAGAACTCTGGATGGTTTCTTATCTTCCGGTGAGACTCTTGCTCAGCAAGTTTGGCTACCACGTTTCATTTCAGGATCTCTTTCTATGTATCTGTAGAGTTTCCCCAAGTTCTAGCATCTTCTCTTGGCTTGCCACTGCAGCTTAAAGCCCTAAATCTTCCCTCTTTTTCCCCTTTCTTTCCATACCAGTTCCTCAGTCCTTGATGAGGTAAAGAGAACGTCCTTCTTTCATTCCCTTCCTGCAGTCTATACCTCTTTCCTCCTCCTTAGCAAAATCCTTTCTTGGGGTTTACTTGTTCTCTTCACATCCATCTCAGCTGTCCTCTCCACCATATTCTCCCTGATAGGATATAGCGATAAAGCCTCCAGATATTGCATTTTCTGCAGTGGCTTTGCATGCATGGTGACATCCATAAGAGAATTTCCCTCATGTGCCCTCAGCCTGGATGCTTCCACATCCTGTCAAACCAACTGGGGTATCACACAAAAAGTTCCCACAGCAGCCACACAACTTGTATACAGCAAAAACTGCATCACTGAAATGTTTTAAAAGAGAAAAAGTATTGTCAACTATTTATCAGATTGGCAATGCCAAACCTTCTCATGGTCTTTATTTTGACTATTTGAGTTGGTTGGGGAGCAAAGCAAAGATGCTTTCAAAAAGAGCAGTGAGTCCACCCAAGAATCCTCTGTGCAGAAACAAGAAGCTCAGATGACTGAGTTAACAAAATCGGTGCTCCTAGTTCAGGACAAATGAAACATCTCTTCACAAGATACCCAATTCATTTATGGAATTCACAGTCATTACCCATGGTGACAGCCAGCAGTTTAGATGGCTTTAAAAGAGGACTAGACAAAATCATCAGAAGAATAGGATTGCTGGTGGCTATTAGCCATGAGGGGTATATGGAACCCCTATGGTTCAGAGGCAATATGCAACTGAATGCCAGCTACTCAGAGACAACAGTGAGAGAGGGCTGTAGCCTTCATGCCCAGCTAATTGGCTTCCAAAAGGCATATGATTGGGTAGTATAGGAAACAAGATGCCAGAGTGGGTGAAACTATAGTCTTATCCAGCAGAGCTCATTTTCATTTCCCTCCTGTTGCCAAACTTGGAACCTGCCTCAGACCATGTTCTGCCTGTTTCGCCTGACTGTACAATTCACCTTTTGTGGGGGTGAGGAGAGGGCAAATTAGGTAGGTCTGCATTAAAATGTGAAATGTTCACAATGTTCATATTCACAAGTAACCACAAAATGTTCATATTCACAAGTAACCACAAAATGTTCATATTCACAAGTAACCACAAAACAGGTCATATTCTAAAGCAGAAATAACTTGTTAGACAATTTTCATTTAAACTGCAGATCATCCCAGCTATTGACATTACAGCTTATGTTGTCAGCTTAGAAGATGGACTGAGTTTTACGCAATGCCAATCTTACTCATCTTATCCATGCATTGGCATGGATAATTTAGGATCATTCATTTCAGTGGGTCTATTCCGAGTAGAATGTAGCTTGATGCAATCTATAGATGATAGACAGATAAGAGTGAGCTCTTATGAAAAAAAGTTTTCAAGATTAATGGTTCCCCAATTCTGCAAAATGATGGTAAGATCTGGAAGATAGCAAGGAGAAGCAGCTCACTGGATGGAGTAGAACCACTATGCTACCTTCCCAGGAGGTGGTTCACTGCTGCTTACTAAGAGCGGGATGGCCAAGGTGGTGGGCGCTTTGATGGAGTGCTGACATGCAAGTGGGAGCACCAGATTGGCTCCACCGGTGGTTTTGCATTGTGTCAACCTTCCCACCACTTCATCTCCTACCAGTAAGCAACAGAAACCCACTGCTGCGTAGACAGCATAGCAGCTCTGCCCCACCTGGAGAACTCCTTCTGGTAGCCAGGTCAACTTCCCACTTCTCCCTCCTTGTGTAGGCATCCTCTTATCTTATGGCTCCTCCAGATGACCTCTTTATTGAGAATTCAACATGATTTGCTTGCACAAAACTTACAAGGAGATTAGAATGCCCAGTCTTTACTGAGCATGTGTTCTGATTTGTTTGTAGGGAAGAGTTATACCATAATGAGAATTCATCCTGATTTGCTTGCTGGGTGCTTATATCATTAGTCTTTTATCCTATGCTTTCTAGTGATTTCCCTCTCACTTTCCTAACTGCAAAAAACTTTTTTATTTTAAAGTGGATTTGCAACAGAACAAGCAATTTTATTTATTTCATAAAATTTATATACCACTTGATTGTAAAAAAAATGAAAATCAAAGTGGTTTGCAAAAAGATGCAATAAAGTCCAAGGCAAAAAAATACAATGCTATAAAAAAATTAACAGTGCACACCTAAATATATGGCATGCAACAGAATTCTTTCCGCCAGATACCTTACAGACAGTCTGCCTTACAGCAGCGGTTCTCATTTCTACTTTCCTCTGGGCCACACTTTCAGAATAAAAATTTGCTCGTGCTACACCGGATAAGAAATACATTGGAAAACAGAAAGAAAAAACTCCCACCAGTGCTTGATTTGTAACATAGAACACTATAATATGATCATGGGACATCCAGACAGTATAAAACAATGCAGCTACATAAGAACATGCATCATTCCCAAAGTATAGTATTGATTGTCCTTGAATCTTCCTGCCGTACTTGCCATCCTCTCCTGCCACACCCTTTGAGAACCATGGCCTTACCGATTAGAGTTTTGAGAAGCACAGGCGGGGAGGGGGAGAGGTCCAATATGGATTCATTGGTGCTGCTCACCACCAGTGTTCTTAACCATAAGCATGCTGCACATTGACAGAAATAGCTGTAGTAGCAATCTCACAGTACTATCTGCATGGGACACATATGGCTTTCTGGAATCTGATCTATAGCTCTTTTGAGAAGTGGACTGTGTCCAGGGAAGTAGTCAGCTAAAACAAATCCTGATGGCTTGAGCTTCTGAGCTGATTTCGTACAATTCTTCTCATTCATGAAAAAATTAAAAGCTGCAATATAATATAACCAAGAGGTCATAATGTATTTTCTTCTATAGTTGTTCTTGTGTTGGGTGGGGTTAGAATAAAAGAGCATGGGAATTTTAAAGGGTTAATAAATCAAGGTGGGGTTTAAAGTTTAGCTGGCATACTTTAAACTCCCTGTACAGAACCTTGAAGGTCATCTCCTTTGTGCAAGCTGTTGTATTTTACAGGGTCAGGCAATTTTTGTTTCGTTTAAATGACATATTTAATAAATGAGTGTTTGTAAAAAGGATGAATTAAATTAAATTAAGGGTGGGGTTTTTTTTGTCTCTCTTTAGCAGGTGTAATAGGTTTTCATAAGCCTATGCAGAGTAATATGATATATTTGAGGAAGGATTTTCATGGTTTATATGTAGCTGGAAACTGGGTTGCATTTTCCTTTTTTTCCTTTTGGTCCAACAAAGATCACATCCCTTTTAGCAGATCTTCAAGATGTTTTTCATCTCATTAAGATGCCTCCCCTCCAATCACCTCTGAGGAACATCCATGTGGAACTGCATCATAGAAAGAAAGCAACACATGTTAAGACCGTGTCATGAAATCAGTTTCCCCAAGCCTCACAAATACGGTTTGCCAAAACACTATCCCAATGAAAACCACTCATTTTAGTAGATAGGCAAACTGAGAAAATAGGAAAGTTAAATGACCTCAATTTGGGATGGGGAACCTCAGGCCACACTGTTCTCCCCAGACCACATCTCCTCACCAGCCCTGTTCTGCTCTCTACTTCAGTGTCTTCACCTGGCTGGAATGTGTCTGTGAACTACAATAGTGCCACTTGCTGGGATGGAGGATGCGGAGTTGTGTGTGTCTGCGTGTGTGAGAGAAGATTTGTTGTCCCATCCACATCTGTCTCTAGTTCTGTCCACTACTGGCATGCTACCTCCAGAATGCAGCCCTCAGGCTGAAGAAAAAGTCCCCACGCCTGACCTAAATGTAGATCACATCACTTTTTGCACAATAAAGGGGGAACCTTCAATACATTTTATGATCAAGAGAGCTTGTGTGTGACACCAACCATTTTTTAGGGACAGGGCTGGTGTCAGGGGTTGGCTTCATCGGGCATTTGTGAAGGTCTACACCTCAGCAAGGGGCTCTTTGACCCTGCTATTCCTCCTCCTCCTCGCCATCATTGTCCATTTACCTCCATTCTGGGGTAATGAAATGGAGCTTCAGGCTCTGCCTACCTTACATTCTCTTACTCTATGTTGCTGATTGTGTGGATTTGTATCCAGAGGAGAAAGGTGAGCTGATGAGTAATAAGGACACGGCCAAGGAGGAAATGGGCCCACTCAGAAAGAGGTGTGTATTGAAACCATTTTTCTTGAGGAGCCCCCCAAACCTGAAGCCAGCAATGAGCATGGAGGTGGTCAAGCATTTGCCAGTGGGCTAAAGTTTTCCATTGACAGCAATTGTGAATATCTTTTATCACTTAAGATCAAATAGGATTCCACTTGCTTTGATGTCACACCTTCCATCCATTTGTTCTATTATGAGTGGAATATCACCTGAGTGACAGTGGCTACATTCCCCATGCAAAGTCATCCACTCTTGTAGCCACATGAAGGAAGTAGCTTCCAGGAGTGGTTTTGCATGAGTGCAGTGGCATGATCCCTACCCCCTGTGCTCAGGCAGTTCACCACCGGGAAACCACATAAAACTTTGGGCTTATGGGCAACAACCTCCTTGTTCCTGTGGCCATTGGACCACTCTTCATGGAAATGAACTCTTCTGGAGTTCAATAAGGACCCCAGCAGGAGGCAATTCTATTCTTCACCTTTTCTAAGCGCCTTGGTCTCAGTCATACCACTTGGGGATCTGGAAAAGTTTTCCACATGGCAAATTATCATTTTAGGTTCCACACCAAGTCACCTCACTCACATCTTCTTGTAATATATTGCAGCTTTAAACCAATGATTCTTCTTTCCTTTCTTACAGTGCATGTTTTGAACGGATTCTGCATTCTACATTTGTGGTGGGTTGCTTAGCATTCTGTCCATTTTTTAAAAATGTGCCATTCAACTTGTACAGAAAACAATTTTATTGATGGACGTTTTTGGGGGAGGGGATTCCTTTTTTATTATAAAAAAAAGCTTCAGCTCCATGGGTAGAGGTAGAACTAGGATAATTAGTTGGCAGATGTCAATTAGTGGTGGTAGTTGTAGACATTTTAGCTTGCTATCGAACAAGCTTTTGAGAGTAAATGCATGGTACTGACATCTCATGGTTTTAAATCACTTTCCCTTGCTTTCCCTCAGTCTCTCGTGGTTTTAAGTTAAAGATAAGGGCATGGAGAAAATGACAGAGCAAAACCTAAACCATTACTAATTGTGAACGTTTGTGACATACAGACGCTGTTCAGTCAGCTGCCTTTCTGTATTGTACCATTAACCCCTCCCAAGAGCCGCCTGCTATGATTTTATCTCTTCATGGCACCAGAGCATTATACCCAGTGCAATTCAGGATTGTTGTCTTGGTGAGGTTATTTTTTAAAATAATAATAATTAATAATAATAATAATGTAAATAATCTAGCAGATCTTCATACGCCAATTCTGGAGTAGGGAGAATCCAATGTAACAGTGCAGTTTAGGAACGCTATGAGTTATAAAGTTGTTCCCTCCTCAACAGTTTTCTGTGATCAAAGAGGGCTTATTATTTCATGTGTCTAGTTAACGTGGTTCCTGTGTCGATAAAGAACATAAGAAGCAAAGACTTAGAACCTGTGGTTCTGCCCACTAACTAGTGGCTTTTATGGGACTTGCACAGAAGACAAACCCAAACGGATGTACCCTGGATCCATGCGTCTTATGCCTCCTCCCCTGTAGGAGCCTTTCTTAGGAGGTTTGATGTTACAAAGCCACTTTTCATTTCATTAGAACCCCACCCCTGTGAAGTGTTGTGAACTGTTTTTATTGCTTGTTATACTCCACCTAACCCATTCCTCACCTCTCTCGGATTGTTTCTGTGGTTGGATACCATGCAGCGGAGGGACCTGTTCACTCTGTAGCTTTTGCTCTCAGTATTTGTTATGCATTTTTTCTCATCTAAGTGTACATTTGCAAGGTGCGTGTGATGTCATTTTCCAAAATAAAATTTGGTTTCAATACCTAAGCAAAGCCAGGCCTGTGGATTACTATCTTTCCGTTGCATTTTGTTGTTTTTAAAACTGAGAAAACCATCAGTCAATGAAGATTCACACACGTATGTGTTACACACAGAGAGAGACTCTTTTTGTCTTTCCTCCAAGGAACTCAAGGTAGCGTACATTTCATCCTCACCACAAGGTTGTAAGGTAGTATACGCTGAGGGACTGCAACACAGGAAATTGCTTATTCCTAGCTCCAAGTATTTCCCGGTGTAGCTTGCTCTGACTGGCAGAGTAATGTCTACTCCAGGGGGTGAGGAAACCTTGAGCCCATGGGCGTAATCCAGGTATAGGCAAACTCGGCCCTCCAGATGTTTTGGGACTACAACTCCCATCATCCCTGACCACTGGTCCTGTTTGCTAGGGATGATGAGAGTTGTAGTCCCAAAACATCTGGAGGGCCGAGTTTGCCTATGCCTCGCGTAATCAGACCCAGCATAGGTTGTAGTTTGGCTCCCTAAGCCACACCCTCCTTTCCCCCCATCACTCATGTGGCAGCAGGTGTGTGGCAGGTAGAGTTGGTTTGTACATTGTAAACTCTGTAGTGCAGTTGATCCCAGTGGGATTCCTGTAAACAGTGAACAGCTGATGGGGAACCCCACAGTGCAGCCAATACCTGCTCAAGTTGGCTTGCTGTGCTCGCCAGGGCTTGTTGCAAATGCAGCTATTCGTTTTCATCATTAGCTTAAACAGAAGCCGGTGATGCAAAGATTTAGGACAGATGAAAGAACGTACTTCACACAGCACACAGCCAAACTATGGAACTTGCTCCCCCAAGAGGCAGTGGTGGCCATCAAATTGGATGACTTTAAAAGAAGATTAGTCAACTTCATGGAGGACAGGCCTACCAAAGGGAGTAGGAGGTCAGGATCCAGTCCACCAGCCAAGTCCTGTACCCTGGTCTATTCTGTCACTAGCTCTCCAAGGTCTGGCCATTCCTACTTCCTACCTGCTCACTCTACCTGCAGATGTCAGGGATATGGAACCCGGGATTACAGTGGTACCTCAGGTTAAGTACTTAATTTGTTCCGGAGGGCCGTACTTAACCTGAAACTGTTCTTAACCTGAAGCACCACTTTAGCTAATGGGGCCTCCTGCTGCGGCTGCGCCGCAGGAGCACGATTTCTGTTCTCATCCTGAAGCAAAGTTCTTAACCTGAAGCACTATTTCTGGGTTAGCGGAGTCTGTAACCTGAAGCGTATGCAACCTGAGGTACCACTGTATTATTATTATTATTATTATTATTATTATTATTATTATTATTATCATTATCATCATCATCATCATACAAAGCATGTAGTAAGCACTTAAACAGTTATCTCTCCCCTCAATCTAAGGTGTGAGAACTCTGGATTTGCCCCTTAAAATATCAGCAGCCATTCTAAACTTGTCCACAGTATCAGTTCCTGATAGGCTAAAATTAATCTGGGCACAGAAAATGGCAGAATGTAGCAGTATTCTTTATGCATGTTGACCCATCCAGATCCAAGAGGGAGGGATCAGCAAGCTTGTAAGGATTAGCATATCTGGCTTCCTTACACCACCTAGCCCAGGATTGCCTAATCTGACTAGCAGCACCTCTCCAGGCTGTCAGGCAGAGAGAGGGCTTCACATGGGATCCTTTTAACTGGAAATGCTGGTGACTGAACTCAGGACTTTCTGCACAGCAGCTCATGTACTCCGCCACTGACATACTGACCCAAGTAAACCCAATGAGCTTCATGGTTGGGAAGGTTTCCTGCCTGAAATCCTGGAGAAGCACTGCCTGTCATTGTTGACAATACAGAGCAAAACAGACAATGCTCTGACTCAGTATATGACAGCTTGCTCCATTATTCCATTTTTGGATTACAGCAACCCTCCAGCATTAATTTGGCCCACATATGGATTAAGAGACCAGTTCAATTCCATTGCTCTGGAGATACAGTGGTTGAATGTTGCTCTTTCTTCTTGCTTTCTTTTCAGCAATCATTGGAGAAGGGTCTTTGCTCACTGGTAGAGTATCTGCTTTGTATGCAGAAGGTTCCAAGTTCAATCCTCAGCATCTCCAGGTAGGGTTGGCAGGCGGGACCCCTGCCAGTGTAGACAGTACTGAATTAAATGGGCCAATGGTCTGATTCAGTGCAAGGCAGTTTCCTATGTTCCTATGCACCTATTTCAATACTTTTTTTTTTTTTGGCTACCTTTGAATGAGGGCCATCACCAAAGATTCAACATGAGGTCCGTTTTGCATCTCATCATTAGTTGTTGGAAACATAAACATCAGTCCATGGAAAACTCTGATTCTGTTGGCTAATATTTCATGGTCAAAAGCAGCCTTTTGTCCATCTTCTTTCCTTTCTCTCTCCCCATCCCCTTTGTGGTCACCGTACCCGAAAGGCAGCTTACTCAGCTCTCTGGGCAGCAATTATCCCCTTCCCATTAATGCATAATGGAGACAGTCCTGCAACACATCAGTTGTTGGCATATATTGGCACCCAAACGCCATATATCATCTGGTCCGCCTAGAAAAAACAGAGGGCAGAGTGTACAGTGTTCTAATGCTTTGTTGTGAAAGATGACCTTAAAAATCAGTGACTCTTTTGAAAATGCAATCCCCGGGTGGAACTTGCCAATAAAGCATTCTCTTGCATTTGCATAGTGATGATAACAATAAGAGCGTGGAGGCAAGATGGGAACCAGAGTTGGAGAGAAAATTTCAAACACAGGCAGCTCTTCCTTTGCCTTCCGTGACCCTCCACCCCACAATGCTTAGCCAATTTTCTAAAATGAATGAAGGTTCTTGACATGAATAGGGTTGGAACAAAAGAGCCCCCTACACCATTAGATTCTCTTCATTAACATTTCATCTGCATTTATTCTGAGTAGGGGGTGGGCTCAGCAGGCTCTTCACTACACCATGAAAATGAAATAGGTTATTTTAAGAATAATAAAGCACAACGAGCCTATTATGAAAATCAGCCTTCACTGTATGTTTTGCTGTGAATTTGACAATTGATGGGGAACCCTTGATTTCAATGGGGAGATATCACGAGCAACCAGCACCTCTTTTTTGAAGCAACTGAATTAGGAAGCCGCCTTCTATTGGCTCATCATTCCCTGCACCAACTGTGAGTAAAGTTTCAGCCTGTGGGTCAAATTTGGTCTCCCAGATTCTTCCATACATCCCAGGAGCCCATTTCTATCAAACCCTTGTCGGTCCAACAATTATGTGATGTCACCTGAACTCACTTTTCAATTGTTTAAATCTGCCTCACCAGTTTCTGCAGCTTCCTAGGGTTATAATTAAGTTTTTATACACTTTACATACAAATGTCAGGTTCTGCACTTAGTCAGGAAGAACCAGCAGCACAAAGGTAAGATGGGTGACACCTGGCTTGCCAGTAGTAGACCACAAGCTTAACATGAGCCAACAGTGTGATGCAGCAGCAAAAAAGGCAATGCTACTCTGTGCTGCATCAACAGAAGTATAGCGCCCTGATCAAGGAAAGCAATAGTACCACTCTATTCTGCCTTGGTCAGACCACACCGGGAATACTGTGCCTAGTTGTGGATACCGTAATTTAAGAAGAATATTGACAAGCTGGAACGTGTGCAGAGGAAGGCAACCAAGATTATCAAGGGTCTGGAAACCAAGCCTTAGGAGTAGTTGGGTATGTTTAGCTTGGATAAGAGGAGAGAAGATATGATAGCCATCTTCACATATCTCAAGGGCTGTCACATGGAAGGTGGAGCAAGCTTGCTTTCTCTTGTTCTGGAGAGTAGGACCCAAACCAATGGCTTCAAATTACAAGAAAGGAGACTCAGGCTAAACATCAGGAAGAACTTTCTGATGGTCAGAGCTGTGTGACATTGAAATGGACTCCCCTGAAAGGTGGTGCACTATCCTTCCTTGGAAGTTTTTAAGCAGAGATTGCATGGTCATCTGTCATATATATTTTAGTTGAGATTCCTGCATTGCAAGAGGTTGAACTAGATGGTCACTTCCAATCATACAATTCTATGGTTCTATGATTGCTAGGTGGGCGGCCAAAAGATTTCACTTACTTTGTCTTCACGGCGTTACAATACTCTGTTGTTTTTTCTGTAATAAACTGACAAAGCTACACCTATGAAACTTCATTAACAGTGAAAAGTAAAACACTTAGGAAAAGTATTTCATCTATAAATATCTTTTGATGGCTGAGATATGCATGACTATCATGTGCTACAATATATGTAAATATTACTGTATCAGCAGCGAGGAAAACCACAGAAATGCCAGATGAAAGCACAAATGAAAGTTTAAACAAATTGAGGTATACACTAGAAAATGATTTCCTAAAACTCTAATAGCTGTACATGCAGACTGGTATCAAAGGATTGAAATGAACTTCCCTCCCTCCCTCTCTGGAAAGTGCTCAATTGCTATTTTTAACTTCTGCTCCACTCCAGCTGTTGCTTGTTGAACAGATATGGTCCGAATCAAATAAAGCATTCATTTCCTCTCCACTCACTCCCAGTTAGGACTGTCACAATTCCAGGATTCTGTGGTTTGTAGTTTTGAAGGTGGAAGCCAGATATATACTGTTATGGGTTGGGGGGGGGTGGATACTAGATCCTTGGGTGCCAGATTTCCTCTCCAGATTCTTGGATGCTGGGGTTTAAGCAGAAATGAGAGGCCGAGATAGGTTTTCTTCCAAACAGAGGGGCAGAGGGAAATGATGGCCCTGCCACTAAGCCATCTACAAGACAAAAGAGCCTACAGGTAACTGAGGGGAAAGTTGCCAAGGCAATTTGGGCATGGTGTCACACAGGAAAATTGTCACCTTTTAAAGCTAGTTTTGGAATAGCGGAAAGAAGGGGATGAGTTGTTTGGCAAGGGGTTTGTTGGGAAGGAGAAGCAGGAAACAGGTAGAACGTCATGAGGGGGCTGAAGGTCAGAACAATCTTGGTGGGCTGGCTGAAGGCAGGCTGGGTCAAAGACATGGGGGTGTCTTGGAATCTGATGCTTCACTGCTGTGGGGAACAGCCCCTCTTGAGATCTTGAATGCTGTCAACTCTGTACTCCCTCCATTGAAAGCTTCTGGTATAAATATGTAAAAAATAAACCATATTTCTTAAAGACATAACTATCTGGATTTACATAATAAATAATTAATGAGGCCTTTATTACAAGAGACGTGACACAACATAACCAGACACTGGAAAGACCTTTCTGGCACAACGATTGACAATTGGTACAAAACAGTTTGGGAGAACAGCTCTCCTTGAAAGATTGACAAATAGGCTATGGCTGACACATAGTTCAAGAAAGATAGCTTTACCTTGGTGTGTCTTAATTTCACATATATGCCAGTATACCAGAAAATGAACAATCCCTGTAACAGCATTAGGCTCAATCTGGTTGATCTAAATTTAAATTTAAATTACTATCTTCACTTTGAACTTCCCACGCTCATCAGTATAGTCTCATTGGTAACATAAGAGGAAAAATTACTATTACTCATACTTATTCTAAGTACACCATAAAGAAGGCTGATCGCCGAAGAATTGATGCTTTTGAATTATGGTGCTGGAGGAGACTCTTGAGAGTCCCATTGACTGCAAGAAGATCAAACCTATCCATTCTGAAGGAAATCAGCCCTGAGTGCTCACTGGATGGACAGATCCTGAAGCTGAGGCTCCCATACTTGTGGCCACCTCATGAGAAGAGAAGACCCTGATGTTGGGAAAGATGGAGGGCACAAGGAGAAGGGGACAGCAGAAGACGAGACAGTGTTCTCAAAGCTACCAGCATGAGTTTGACCAAACTGCGGGAGGCAGTGGAAGACAGGAGTGCCTGGCGTGGTCTGGTCCATGGGTCATGAAGAGTTGGACACGACTAAATGACTAAACAACAACAACAAGTGGGACAGCGGGGGGGGGGGGGGGAGGAACCAGGGGCGTTCTAAGTACAACCACAAAGGCTCTTGATTACGCATTTATGTGATGTTGAATGTTGTCTATTAACTCTACCCTGTCTCCCCTTCGTTATTGCTTTTATTTAAACCACTCCATGAACCTAGAATTTGTACATTGACCACTAATAAAGAACCATATGTTGTAGATATTACTCCAAATTTGTGATATACAAATGACATTAGAAGACTTGGCCTTCTTTATTTGTATCACTTATTATTCCTATGATCCCCGTTTATAAAACCTAATAATAATAATAATAATAATAATAATAATAATAATATGATGATGATGATGATGATGATGATGATAATGATAATATAGCATCCTGCAACAGGCCTGTCAGTAGACTTGTGGTATGCTCAGGTGTGGTCTGTTGCTCTGGCTGAGAAACTGACCGGCCAGACCAGAGGCACGTTGAGTCCTTTATACTTCTACAACACCCAGCATCCATTTACCTTCCATATGAGATGCACTTAATGAATTGAGACAACCTCCCTAGATGCATGGAAACATCTGGAGAGACCTATTAGATTAGAGTCTTTAATATGAACTATAAACTGGTTCTAAGTAGTGGTTCCAGCCCTTAAGCTGGTGATACACCTTTTCCCATTAATGACAGACTAGCTGCTATTGTTATTTATTATATTCCAGTTGTGTTTATAACAGTATGGAAAGTGTGGCAACAGCAAAAGAAACGAAATTCTGTTTCCCCTTAGGTAAATGTTATATGCAATTTCTTTGTCATTAATTGATAGAAAGTGGCTGGGTGAGGAGGAACAACACGGGATTTTTATTTTTTTGCAGCAGCACTAATTTTCTTATGGACAATCCATACTGGATTCCAAAACAACCCAAGGCTTCCACAGACATAGCTTGAAAAATCAATGTTTTGAATTAATATGCAGTGCGTTTAACAAATCCTAAGACACAGTCCACCCTCTGGTGGGCATGCATTCTACAGCCTGCTGCCTCAATTGTGAAACCCGACCAAAAAATAAAAGCCCTTATATGGCAAAATACTCAAGGTGAACCCCATAATAAATGTGAGACAGATGTGAACTCCTGACTCCCGAGAATGCCACTAATGTCATAACAAGTGAGAAAATAAATGCAGATTGCCTGTCACAGAAGTGCATAATCCAGCCAGATCTCATCAATTATATTAGCTTTTCATAAGGGAGACAGAAGGTCCTGCACTGCTCAGAATTTATGACTGGAGGGTGCTTCCTCAATGCACGACTACAAGAGGAAATTGCTGGAGAAAGTATTCATCCCCCTGCCTTTCAGATGAGAACACAGTCATTAAAACCCCACTAATTCCAGTATCTTTCTGTTGACCCTGAGTTAGAATATTCTTTGGCCATGGCATCACAGTTGGGGTGGGGGGTGTTCCAAAGACATCCTGCTTCTTTTTTTGACGGTTACAGGATGTTTTCATCTACAAATGGTAGTTGAACAGATTCCCTTGGAATGAGATGAAGGGAAAGAGTTCAGAGGAAGGGAGGCTGCCATTATTGATATTGCTGTATGGTCAATGGCCAAACCTAATATTATAATCTCCTCTTCCTTTCTCCCCTCTATTAAGAAAAAAATTGCAAAAGAAATGTTTCATTTATATAGGCAACATTTATATAACTATCAAAATATCATGATGTATCCATATACAAAATGTAATCATGGTTTAAAGAGTGTAGATATCTCCGGATACTATGATATTTTAAGCAGAATGTCAGTTTACATGAGTGAAAATAATATGTACAGTTGAACATTGTTCATTGTTGGAATGTAAAATTCCAAGACAAATTGACTTCGTTTTTCCAATAAATTTGTTTGGTGCACTTTCTTCTATATTTCTATATATATTTATAATATGTGCATACTGTCAATGATGTTATGCCCCCTATGCCTTTATCCCATTGCAAGACGTCAACTGATTTCTCTCATTTCCAATTTATTTCTATGACTATTTGGCTGCAAGGGCCATAGCTGCTGGAAGGTCCTCCTTTTCTCTCCCCCCCCCCCCGTTCTAATTTCTAAAGATGTGTAGATTGTATTTTACAGTATCTACCTCTGAAAGCAGCCTCCATGTACTATTAAAATATGGAGCAGTAAGAAACTAAGTACACACAATAACATGTGTATCTTATACAATGCAAACATAAAGATAATAAAACCAGCTATAATAAACAGCCTAATCAAAACAGCGTAATAAACCAACTTAAAACCAGCTGAAGCCTTACAAACCCTGCAGCCAGTTAAAACCTTATAGCAGTGGTTCCCAATTGTTTGCCTGGGAATCCCAGAGGCTTCACGTAACCCACCCAAGGTGTCCGTAGCCCCATTTACATAACAAAAACTATCATAGAGCTATCAACATTTTCAAAAGTAGGGGGTTCATGCAGAGGCGTAGGAAGGTCAGGTGGTACTTGGTGCAGAAAATTTCTTGCCACCCCCCCCCACACACATTGATTTTTTAAAAAAAAAAAATCCTGCAAAAATGGTTTTACTTTATTTCGTATTTTCTTACAAAGGAATGCGGATTCTGGGCCTCTGATAACAAGTAGGCGACTGTGGACAGATACTTAAATCTACAGGATGGCTTGTGTTTTGGCTTGTGCTATTTTATTTATATTTATTGTTTATTTATTTAATAAAATTTATTTTAAAAAAACCTGCAAAGTGGTTTACCAAAACAAAAAAACCCACAGCAGTAAGAAATTAACAATCCTACTTTAAAACATACAAAAGCTAAAATATTAAGATTAAAATTACTTCAACTTCCTAAGCATCTAGGTATGCTTGCCTAAAGAAGAATCCTTTTAGCAGGTGCCCGAAAAGAGTCTAGCAAAGGCACGTGCTTTGTTGCAATAGGCGGGGAGTTCCAAAGTGCAAGTGCTGTCACAGTAAACAACGCAGTACAGATATTATGTGGAACCTATAGTAGTGCTTGAAACTACTGAAGGGGATGTTTTCTTTATTGTGATTTCACCATGCTCTGTATTATCTGAAAAGGAAAACATTTATTTAAAAAAGAGGACTGCACAGCAGCAATCTAGTCTCATCATGATCAGTCGGATTTATTCCTGAGCTGATTGTGCATAAGATGGGCAGCAATCCTATGCACCCCTTGCATCCAACTTGTACCTAAAACTCTGCACAAGCCTGCACCAGAAAATTGTAGAGTTGGAAGGGACCCCTGAGGGTCATCTAGCCAAACCCCTGGGGCAATGCAGGAATCTCAACTAGACCATCCCTGACCGATGGCCATCTGTCTTCTGTTTTCCCCGTCAGCCAGGACACACAACAACGGAGACTGGAGGTGGGGGAAAAGATAAATTTTGACAATGGGGCAGATTTGTCAGGCACGTGCAGGAACGGCTTGAAGACATTACACAAAGAGAAACCCCACACGGGTTTCCCCACATGTAACGTTAACAGGCAGGGAGCCAGCTCAAAGAGAGAGAGAGAAAGTCATTGCGGGAGGGGAGGACAAAAGAGTACCAAAGTCCTCCCATTTTATCCTCTTTGGGATGGTGGCACTAGGGCTCTGGGACCACCCTCCCAAAAACATTTACTTGTCTTCAATGTATTGTTACCACTGTTATTCTACAGTACTGATCCTTTTTAAATTAAATACTTTCTCTAAAATTAATACGGTAGAAGTAATCAGTAGCATAGATATCAAAGGAAAGGCAAGAGAATAGTCCTTAATAGATACAAGGGAGACACAGATAATCCGGCCTTGGGGGGAGTGTTGGCCTTGGTGGGAATGTACAGTTTACTGTACTTAGCCTCGAGATGGGAGACTGAAAGGGCTTAAAAAAATAAAAAAAATAAAAGTCTTTTGACTAGGAATATTTTCCTGCAAAAGCATCAGACTGGTTGTCAAAAGTGTGGTCTTCATTAATAGACCCTGTTTAAAGGAATTGGTCAATTACCCACAGAATTGTCTTGGTGATTTTTTCTCATCTTCTTTTAATTACACAGCTGCTTTTGGGTGGTCCTACCTTCATGGAGGGGAGGCTGGGGGCAATGGGGAGGCTGGCCTGCCGAGTGCCCAGGGCGGCGCTGAGCTGCTCCTCCCGGCGCCACACGCGGGCAAAACGGGGCAGCAGCGCTGCCATTGTCCCACACGATCCACTTTTGGGGGCAGCAGAGGCTTTCCGGAGGGGGATTAGGGCCAGAGGGGTGCGCAGGTCAGGCAGCGGCCTTGGCAGGCTTCCCCAGCAGCCCAGAATGTGGGCCTATGTGAATAAAATGAGACTAGGCCAAGTAGATTTGGCCTTGCCTTGCCCTTGCCCCGCCCCCAACCCAGCTGGCCAATCAGCTGCGGGCAGGGAGCGGGGTGAAGGCAAGGCAAAATCTACTCGGCCTAGCCTCATTTTATTCACATAGGCTGACTTTCCAGGACCTGGGAAGCCTAGCGGAGGGTAGGAAAATAGGGTGGTTCATAAAAAACTTTTTTTTAAAAAAATGCCTGTTCCAAAGGTCTTATCTTTAATTAATTAATTAATTAATAATTAATTAATTTAGTTAATATCTTGACCCCGCTCCACTGAATTGAAATTTCAGCCTTCACGACATAGGGAAACAGCCAAGGTCAAACAGCTATTTTCGTGGAGGAGGGTCAAGATATTAACTGATATGCATGAAATTTTGTATATAGCTATATAATCCCTAATGTAGTAAGATAAGACCTTTGGAGCAGGCATTTTTTTAAAAAAGTTTTTTATGAACCGCCCTAGCTGGGCAGTACAGTGCTACCTCGGGTTAAGAACTTAATTCGTTCCGGAGGTCCGTTCTTAACCTGAAACTGTTCTTAACCTGAAGCACCACTTTAGCTAATGGGGCCTCCCACTGCCGCCACACCACCACCACCGCCCAATTTCTGTTCTCATCCTGAAGCAAAGTTCTTAACCCAAGGTACTATTTCTAGGTTAGCGGAGTCTGTATGTAACCTGAAGCGTATGTATCCCGAGGTACCACTGTAATTGTTCCTTGATAATTTGCCGCCACCACCCCCCATGATGGAACCCGGGGCGAACTGCCCCACCCTTCTTCCTACACCCCTGGGTTCATGGCTTGGCTTTTGAAAAACAGGGGTCTGTAATACTTTGCTAATTGGGAACCACTGCACCTATAGGACTACCTTTCTCCTTGAGTCCCTGGAGAACTTGGGGCTCTCTAGAGGTTTGGCTGGACTCCAGCTCCCATGAGCCTAGCCAGCACGGTCAATGGTCCTGGATGGTGGGAGCTGTAGTCAAGCAATGCCTGGCATGCCACATGCTTCTTGGCACCAACTAGAACACGGGTGTCAAACACAAGGCCCGCGGGCCGAATCCGGCCCGCCAGACCTCGTCATGTGGCCCGTGTAGCCGCCGCCAGCCGCCAGCCTTCATCTTTTATTCTCACTTTTTTTTTTTGACCCAAGAAAGCCGCCTCTTCAGCGCATGCACGGCAGCCTACAAGCCAGAGAACGTCTGCCCTCTAGTGGCGCCGGCCGTTCTACACAGGAAACCTCCTCTTTACATGTCCTTTACATAGTCCTACAGATACAACCGGCCCTTTGAGGGTGACCAAACTGCTGATGCGGCCCCCGATGAGTTTGAGTTTGACACCCCTGAACTAGAACATAAGAGCCCTGCTGGCCCATCTAGCCCAGAACACTGTCCTCACAGTGGCCAACCAGATGCCCATGGGAAGCTTGCAAACAGAAACCAAACATGACAGTGTTCTCCTCTCCTGCAGTTCCCAATAATGGAGTTTAAGAGGCATGTTGTGTCTGTCCGTGGAGGTAGAACATAACCATCATGGTCTAATAGCCATTGATAGCTTTATCCTCCATGGAGGTGCCTAATCTCTCTTAAAGCCATCCAAATTGGTGGCTTACTATTACATCTTGGGTAAGCAAAATCTATAGTTTAAGTATGCATATATGAAGAAACGTTTGTCCTGTGTCAACTGGTAGCTTTGACAGTGGTGGGGAGAGAGGAAACTTCTGTCAGCAGAGCGGTAAAAGAAAAATGGTTACAATCACATCTCTGTGCTGTGGTCATGATCCTGACTGGGGCCCCTTTCTATTTACAGAAGTCACACAGCTCCCATTAGTGGGCATGGATTCCTCTCAGGGGGTGGCTATGGGGATTGTCATCATAAGGGAGGCATAAAGAATAAACGAAGATCCTTCTGGATTGGGCCAAAGGCTCATCTAGCCCATAATGACAACATATTTACAACGTTATTTACATAAATTACATAATTCAGCCACAGAGGACAGCAAGATGGACAACGTAGGTTTTGGTGAACGGCGAACCACAGTGGAATGGAAGCATTGCTGCATTCAACGAAGACAGGGGGAAGGAAACAAAAATGCCTTCTTACATTTCTAATCCCTGCCCCACAAACACACATTACTTTTCTAATCTGTGTCCTTTGCACATGCTTAATGGAAGAATTGTGAGGGGGACAGAGCAGGGAGCCTGTCGAACGGAAGGATCCTATTTGATGCCAGCTGCAGTGATTTGCCTGAAAAATTCAACACCTTACAAAGCAACAAGGTTAAGAGGGAGATTAGGTCAGTGTTGAGCAATGCTGCCACCTAGTGAGCAATTTCGGTTTCCAACAACTCCTAATGCAAATACTGCTCTTCCACTTGTAGAGCAACTAAATGGCGGAGGTCCAGGGCAGGTTTCGCAAAAAAATTTCACTGCGATGCCGTAGAACTGTGAACTCTGTTGTTATGACCTAAGAAAATTTCCCTTCTGGGTCAGTAATATCACGCACCTGGCTTAGCGTTCTGTCTCCGGGCAGGGGGCTGTGAAATACCTCAGAGAATTTCTTAGGTAGACCATGGTGGTAATAGCCATGCCCTCTTATTATGGTGGCTGTGTGTCTACAGAGGGCTATTCTCTATCTGAGAGCTACCCAAGCCAAGTTCGCTTTAAAAATAAGGAACCATCAGCATTCAAGCAACAATTCCAACATGAAAGAAAAGAGGAACTGAAAGCAACCAGCGTGGCTGCCTAAGGAGCTTACAGGTGAGCTGAAGAAAGGCACGGTAAGAAACGAAAGAAGGGGGAAATCACAAAGGAAGAGTATGCACGAGAAGCCAACAGTTGCAGAGAGAAGGTCAGGCAGGCTAAAACTGAGAATAAGCTCAGGCTTGCAAGAGAGTTGGAAGATAATAATAATAATAATAATAATAATAATAATAATAATAATAATAATAATTGTTTGTTTATTATTTGAAGCAAGAGGAAGGACTACAGGTCCCAGAATTCCCAGCCGTTCACCGTATAAATCAACATGTGGTGTAGTGGTTATAGCATTGGACCTGGGGGACCAAGGTTCCAATCCCCACTGGGCTATGAAGCTCACTGGGTGACCTTGGGGGCCAGTTACAGCCTTCCCAGCCTTGCCTACTTTACAGGCTTGTTGTGAAGAAAACAAGGAGGGGGAGAACCGATACCATGAGCTCGTTGGAGGAAAGGTGGTGTATACAGTGGTACCCTGGGTTAAGTACTTAATTCGTTCTGGAGGTCCGTTCTTAACCTGAAACTGTTCTTAACCTGAAGCACCACTTTAGCTAATGGGGCCTCCTGCTGCTGCCATGCCGCCGGAGCACGATTTCTGTTCTCATCCTGAAGCAAAGTTCTTAACCCGAGGTACTATTTCTGGGTTAGCGGAGTCTGTAACCTGAAGCGTATGTAACCTGAAGCGTATGTAACCCAAGGTACCACTGTACATGTAAGAATGAATGAATAAATGAATGAATTTTGGGCTCATTCCAAGACTGGCTTAGCACTTTTAAACAGATGTGAGATTTTCCATTCAGAGGGAGAGAACCAGGCCCGTGCAGATCTTGCCTGAGGCCTGGGGCAGGACTCTTGTTAGAATAAAGTTATAAACTTGAGCCAAAAAGCATCTGCCCCCTGCTGGCCCCCCTCCCCAGCCAGCTTAGCCGTCTGAGTCTTGGGGCAAGTGTATCCAGCTGCCCACCCCTTTGCATGGGCCTAGGGAGACCCATGTACTCCACCTTGATATACTTGAAGAAAAAGGTGGGCTATACAGAGGTACTTCGGGTTAAGTACTTAATTCGTTCCGGAGGTCCGTACTTAACCTGAAACTGTTCTTAACCTGAGGCACCACTTTAGCCAATGGGGCCTCCTGCTGCTGCCATGCGATTTCTGTTCTCACCCTGAAGCAAAGTTCTTAACCTGAAGCACTATTTCTGGGTTAGCGAAGTCTGTAACCTGAAGCGTATGTAACCTGAGGTACCACTGTAAATAGATAAACAATATTTTTAGTGATGCAAAGCCTCTGTTGTGGCAATGCATGACAGACCCCTGCATGCTGCAACTGGTGTCAAAGCCAGACTCAGGCCCGAGCTGAGGAGAGGCAGCAGGTGAGGGGAGGCGCAGCCCGACATCACCACTGACAGAAGCCCCAGGCCTGTGCAGTGCAGCTTTCCAGTTCCAGCATCTGAAACTCCACACTAGGCACACTAGGATCTGGGGCTGCAGCACTTCTAAGCCCTTGCCCAGGGCCTTTGTGGTGGACTGAGGCAACCACCTTGGGCAGTAGAATCCCACGGGGTTGTGCCTTGCCTGCTACTGCTGGAGTTATGCATGATCTTGTGGAACTCTCATGGAGCTCACACACAAATGGAGCTCACACAACTTGAAAGCCTCATTATCACCTCATTTGCTCACTAGAGTAATGAAGGCCCATCAATTAATCTGGTTCTCTGGCAGATGGCACCTGAGGCCCTTCAAGAACAGAATTTGGAAAGTTCATTTTTTCCAAGGTATTTATTCTTGTTCAAGCTCCACATGTCCAAAAAAGGGAACCAATTGCTCTTTAAGTTCATCTTTTCACCAGATAGGCCAGTCTGGTTCACTTTCAGTTCTCAATTCAATTTCATCCAAACTCCCCACCCCACATTCCGAATATTACAGGCTGTTGTGCTGAAGCATAGAGGATGTTTAAGAACACTAAGTATACATCTAAATGCAGAGGCTGTTGAAGGTGAATTGTTTAATTCATTTCCCCCAACAATTCTGATCTTTAAGCTTAAAGACCCACAGAGTATAACTAGTAAAAAAGCACATGTGAGATTTTATTTATTTATAAAGATATGTGTATACTGCTGTGTCATAAAAAATATATCAAAGTGGTTTACAGCAATAAAACATAAAACCATATAATAAAAAACGTATTAAAAAAATAAGAAACAGGCATCAGTTAACCATTTTGGAATAATGTGTTCTTTATTGCCTGCATAGGCCTGGAGGAATAGAAAGGTTTTCAGCAGGCATTTAAAAGCTGGCACAGAAGGCGCCTGGGATCTCTAGTGGCAAAGTGTTCCACAGGACTAGGCCAATGACACGAAAGAGTGGCTGGAGAAACCCAGCCAGATGGGCGGGGCAGTGGCGTAGCGTGGGGGGGTGCAGGGGGGGCCGGCCGCACCGGGCGCAACATCTGGGGTTAGGGCAAATCCACAGGTTAGGGGGCGCAAATCCACGGGTTAGGGGGCGCAAATTACTTGCCTTGCCCCGGGTGCTGACAACCCACACTACGCCACTAGGGCGGGGTATAAATAATAAATTATTATTATTACAGTGGTACCTTTGTTCTCAAACTTAATCCGTTCCGGGAATCAGTTCGACTCCCGAAATCAAATGAAAATCAAGGGGCAGCTTCTGATTGGCTGCAGGAGCTTCCTGCACTCATCAAGTGGAAGCCGTGTTGGACATTTGGCTTCCAAAAAACGTTCGTGAACCGGAACACTTCCGGGTTTGCGGCATTCAGGAGCCGATTTGTTTGACAACTACAGTGGTACCTCGGTTTACAAACACTTCGGGCTACAGACTCCGCTAACCCGAAAGTACCTCGGGTTAAGAACTTTACCTCAGGATGAGAACAGAAATCGCGCACCGGCGGCACAGCAGCAGCCGGAGACCCCATTAGCTAAAGTGGCACCTCAGGTTAAGAACAGACCTCCGGAACGAAGTTAAGTTTGCAACCAGAGGTACCACTGTAAGCCGTTCGAGAACCAAGGTACTACTGTATTATTATAAAGGCTCAGTTTCATATTGCTGTCAAATGAACCTCACCGATTCAGGGAATGACCAAGGATGCTACTGCAGATGAACCTGGTGATCAATCTGGGATTATCAGGATTGAGACATTTCCTGAGTGATCTTGGACCTAAGTTTTCCAGGGCTTTGCAAATTATCAAAAGATCCTTGAACTTGGCTTGGTAGCGGATGGGCGGCTAGCGCAGCTGTTTCAAGAAGAGAGTCTCATGCTTTCGACCAGAAGCTCCCACCAACAATCTGGCCCTGCATTCTGCTCCAGCTGCAACTTCTGAAGCAGAGCCAAGACCATCCCTACATAGGCCGCTTTGTAGTCGAGGTAGAAGTAGAAATCCTTCGCGTTCTACCTCAAAAGAATTTAATTTATGTTCCATTCACCCAGCAACTATGGGAATTGCTTTCAGGTGGTGTAAAAAACAAAACAAAAAAAACCTTTAACCAATTATGTGGACTTTGTTAATTGAAAATGGTTCTCTCCAAGCACTGTCCCAGAGTCCTACAGTTACCAGGACTCGGTCAGGTAAGACTGCACCACCCAGCTTGAGCAGCTGGACCAAGTTTCTGGAGCTGAGCCTGATGGCGGTGATGAATTAATTCCTATGCCCCACAAATAACCCAGAGACGCATTAGTTTGCCTATCCATGGACTAGATGGACCTTTTGTTCCCTTCCCAATCTCTTTCTGAAGACCTATTGGCATTGATGCTAGTGCTAGTAGTATTATTTTGCCAAAATCTGGCCTCCTGTTTCTTACGAGGTTTCCTCTACAAAAGAGTCTGTTTCCCCCCACCACCACCCTGCCTCATTCTCAGAGCACTTGCAAATCTGTTTAGAATTTATGGATGCTATAGTTGAGATTCCTTCATTGTGGGGGGTTGGACTAGATGACCCTCGGGGTCCCTTCCAGTCGTACAGTTCTATGATTCAAAGACTGCATGGGTGTGGGGCTTTGAGCACCGATGGCAAGGTGGCCAAGGATGGCGTGTGCTTTTTTCTTTCCAGTGTGAACATTTCTCCAGTGCTCTGTACCTCGCCCCCCCCCCCGGCTGTTCGTGGTTCCTGATCTGAAAAAAGCTCATGATGTCTTCCCCTGGGCTTTGACTGAAGTGTGGACATCTAGGAAGGATGCAGAGTGTGAACCACAGGTAAGATGATTTGCAGAACCAAAGAAAGGGCACTCACAGGTACCCTTCATCCATCTCAAAATTAAGCAGGGGCACTCTCCTCTGCTCCACCAGGTAATTCACCAAAGGTTTTCCCTGTCCTTTGATAATTATGGAGTCCAATTTCTTTTCTCATTACAGTGGTGCCTCACAAGACGAAAAGAATCCGTTCCGCAATTCTTTTCTTCTAGCGGTTTTTTCGTCTTGCGAAGCAACCCCATTGGCGGCTAAGCGGATTAGCGCTATTAGCGATTTAGCGCTATTAGTGGCTTAGCGGGCTTAGCGGCTAAGCTGTTAAAAGGCTATTAACAGCTTAGCGGCTTTGAAAAAGGGGGGGAAAGCGGGGGGGGGGGAGGCGAGACTCCCGAAAACGTCTTGCGAAGCAAGCCCATAGGGAACTTCGTTTTGCGAAGCGCCTCCGCGACGGAAAACCCTTTCATCTTGCGGGTTTTTCGTCTTGCGAGGCATTCGTCTTGCGGGGCACCACTGTAATTGATGGAGGATGGTAGAGAGAAATAATATAGTGGTACCTTGGTTCTCAAACTTCATCCTTTCTGGAAGTCCATTTGAAAACCAAGGCACGCTTTCCCATAGGAAGTAATGCAAAACTGATTAATCCGTTCTAGACTTTTAAAAACAACCCCTAAAACAGCAATTTAACATGTATTTTACTATCCAACGAGACCATTGATCCATAAAATGAAAGCAATAATCAATGTCCTGTATTATAAAATAAATAAGACAGTATTGTAGATGATAAAAATAAAAATTATTATTTTTTCTTATGTGCACTGATGATAGTCATTGTTTGGATTGGGGGGGGGGGGCTTTTCTCCATCTCTGCAGTCACACAATCAATCAATCAGTAGCTGAACTGGGTTCCACACAGTCAGAAAAACAAATTAACCGAAAAAGCTTCAAAAACAAAAACGCAAAATAAATAGCAAAAACAAAAGTGCCAAACTTAATCCATTCTGTTTGACTTCCAAAATGTTCGAAAACCAAGGCACAGCTTCTGATTGGTACAGGTGCCCCAGAAACCATAGCCAACAACCGCATCAGTTGTTCGGCTTCCAAAAAATATTCAAAAACCAGAACACTTCTGGGTTTTCGGCATTTGGGAGCCAAGGCATTTGAGAACCAAGGCGTTTGAGAACCAAGGTACCACTGTACAGGACAAATGCTCTGCACAACACTAATGTTTCCATGCAGCTGTACTTAAGCTACTATCTGTCAGATAAAAGGAAAACAAAAACAAAAATGTTCTATCTCAGAAATGTCCCGTTTAGATGGTGCTATCTAAAAATTTTTCCATTTAGATGGTTCTATCTAAGAAATGTCCTGTTTTGATATAGCTAAAATTGTAGCAGATGTTTTGGCAGGATTTTGGCTCCCCCATGTTGATGCAGTATTCTTGACTTGAGCCATCTTGCCATGTAAACAGGTAGCAAACCCTTTTCCAGATTGTGGTGTGGATCCAAACGCTTCCTCTCTTGGGTCCCTTCTCTGAACAAAACTGCTTAGATTAGAAAAAATAAAATAAACATGTTGCCTTGGGGAGAATCCCTGCTGGAAACGAACTCATGTTTTATTAAGCAATTCGCACAGGGCAATTTTTATTAATAATTTATGCCGAGCACAGCCGTTGCTGAAAAGAGGTTAACTAACAGTGTTTGCTGTGTGTTTGCAAAAGTCGGGGGCTTGCCGTTGGCACCCAGAAATAAAATAAACAATAGTTTGCATGTTCCACTGATGGAGGGGAGCAGGAAGCAGGGTGCAAAGCTCGATCCCAGAATGCTTGCTCATGTTCCACCAGGATCAATGGGATTTGAAGCATCAAATAAGCAACCCCAAAATGAACTTGTGCGAACAATGGAACCATCTCTGATCTGATTATGCTGAAAGTCAGGGAACCAGCACTTTGAAATTCAAGAAAGGCGAAATGTAATTTTCTAAGAATGAAGGCAGAGGTAATACAAAACGGGAAAGTCACAGCAAATCCTTATTAAAGATTTGACCCTTTCTGCCCCAGTTTTGAAAGTTGTCGCCATACCACCAGCACAGATGAGCAGCCCAAAGCTTTTTTTTTTCCAAAGCAAGAGTGGGCAACTGGATCCACTTGGTGGGCCAGGTATTCTCTTCCCCCGCTAAGATCTCCAAAGGGGATGACTTCCTGCACTATTTGTTTATTTATTGCATTTCTCTCCCACCTTTCCTCCATTACGAGATGCGGGTGGCGCTGTGGGTTAAACCACAGAGCCTAGGACTTGCCGATCAGAAGGTCGGCGGTTTGAATCCCCGTCACGGGGTGAGCTTCCGTTGCTCGGTCCCTGCTCCTGCCAACCTAGCAGTTCAAAAGCACGTCAAAGTGCAAGTAGATAAATAGGTACCGCTCCGGTGGGAAGGTAAACGGCATTTCCGTGCGCTGCTCTGGTTTGCCAGAAGTGGCTTAGTCATGCTGGCCACATGACCCGGAAGCTGTACGCCGACTCCCTCGGCCAATAAAGCGAGATGAGCGCCGCAACCTCAGAGTTGGCCACGACTAGACCTAATGGTCAGGGGTCTCCTTTACCCTTTTTTCCTCCATGGAGCTCAAGGTGATACACATGGTTCTTTGCCCCCACACCATTTTATCCTCACACCATTTTATCACCTGTGAGACAGGTTGGGCTTACACTGAGAGACTTGCCCAACGTCACCCAGGTGAGCTTTTATGTGGCTGTGAGGGAATTTGAACACAGGTCTCCCAGGACTTGGTCTGACACTCTAACCACTACACTGCCACCAAGGCTTACACTAACTGGCTGATCATAGCAAACAGCCACCCCTTCTGAGGAGACAGTGGTGGTTAGAGTGTTGTACTAGGCCTTAGGTGACCAAGGTTCAAATGCCCACTAACCCATGAAACTTGGGCCAATCACTGCCATGAATCCTACCCCCTCTCACAGGGTTGTTGTGAGCATAATGTGGGGAGAAGGAGAACTATCTACACCACTTTGAGCTCCTTGAAGGAAAGTTGGGATATAACTGTAATAATAATAATAATAATAATAATAATAATAATAATAATAATAGTTTGCATGCAGTTTTTAATTAGAAATGCAAGCAATCTTGCAAATGCATTACATTTAAATGATCAGCATGAAGTAGGAACCCCATGAAAGAGAAGGAAAGAAGTATCTAGCCTCTGCTTGATTGTTTCCCTGACTTCCTCTGATGATAATCTGTCACAAAGAAACTTGAAAGCCTCATTATCACCTCATTTGCTCACCAGAGTAAGGAAGGCCCATCAGTTAACCTGGTTCTCTGGCAGATGGCATCTTTGCTTCTGCTCGGAACAAAACTGTAGACTTGTGCCCCTTTCCACTGCACCGCTGGCTACAGTGGCAGCCTGTGTCCACTGGGACAGTCAAGGCGGAAGGCAGGGAGGCCAGCAGTTGGTGGAGCAAGAGCTAATGACTGTAAGGGTCCACTGATTTTGTCCTCATCCTTCTCCCTGCTAAGTTCTAAAAACACAAATCAAAGTGAGGAAGAGGAGGAAGCCAAGAACCAGTGCCACACACCAGATTGGATATTAGGAAGAAGGCATGCAGGTGGGGGCTGTCTGAGGTGGTGGGCTGGTGCTCCAGTCTCTCTAATGGACCATCCTTAACTGGCTGCTTGGTGACAAAGCTGACATTCACAGTTTATCTCTTACCAGCTCGAAATCTGTTGACGTTTGCTGCCAAAGAGAAACAGCATAAAAATAGGCAGGGAACGTGTCTTGTGCATTTTTACCCATGTGGAGATCGCAAGACAACTTGACAAACAAGCCCACTCATTTTTTTATTCTCCTTCTATAATAACAAGTATGCCAACGCCTGTCCAGTTTATTGCAAAGGAATTCCTCCACAAACTGCCTGGTATCCTCCTTCCTAATATGTCCTTGTTTGTTAAAAAACCGGAAGTTAACGGTAATACTCTTTAGCATATGTGTCCCAGGAATGAACCAAAGAAAACTCCTTTCCAGCTGTGTTTTATTTTCCCACAAGAGAGAAGGAGGGAAAAGTAGACAAAAGTTACTATGAACCTCCCCCTCGACTCATTAGATCTTGGTACAGTCCAAAAAGTTTTCAGGTTAAGAAGCCGGGAGTTCTGTTTGCAGTAGAAAATTCGGAGTTTCTGTGTCCGTTTGCCTGTCAGCTCAGGAACTCGTGGTGCACAGTTGGTTCAATCCAGGTAAGTGACTAGTTTAACTGCAATGACAATATTTACAGGATTCATTTGTCAATATCTTCCTGTTACTGTTAAAGAGTATGCAGCGGTCACTGAGCTGAGTACAGGAATACAAAAGGATTTTGTTTTGTCAGTGGGGCAAATGACTGGATTTTAGTGTGCAAGATTTAGGCCCAATGCAAGAATGACTTCCAAAGCAGAGTCACATGTATATTTTCCCGGAGGATAAGTTTGCACAAAATCTGTTTGATTTAGCAGGCAGAAATAGAAACAGACATGCACAACAAGCGAAGACTGAGCAATGTTTTGGAAAGCTCACACTCAATGCCAGCTGCACATGTTACGAATAGAGAAGTATCCTTTGCTTGTGCCCTTGTAAAAATATCTATGATCAAGATCTGAGGGTCACTGTGTGCTGTATTTTTCTTATACACCAGCTGTTGCTGTTTTTCTGTACCTGTGCTTATAAAGCACGTGCCAGTGAAGAGGGCATTTTTCACGTGTTTAGTGTGAACAATAGGGAGCTGTTGTTCTTCAGGGTCATCTCTCTCTCCTGAAGTTGTTTCTCATAGTGGAAAGTGGAGTCCGCCACCTCTGGTGTCAAGGCATGTGCATGAACCTTAAGACTAACCTCAAAGGCCAACAAATTTATTATGGCATGGACTTGCATTGGATGCACAAAGTGTTTATGTAAATATATGCACCGCAGAGGGGACAGGTGGCAAACCCTGAGCTTAGAGGGAAATGAAATGCAAAAGGTGCAGATAGCGGCAATTCAGTTTGAGCCAGAATAAGCACAGTGGCCCTTCACAACAGAAGTGGTGTGTGATAAAACAATCAGCCAGGTAATGCAGAGACTAGTTAACATCTAAAACGCAATTGGAAACTATTGTCTGGAAACTCAGTTGAGCTGAATATCTTGATTTACTTGTAATCCAGCAGTATCACATTTGTGGCTCCCTTTGAAATTCCTTGGTTCAAGGATGACCCTTAGAGTGTCCTGGTAGACTGAATTATTCAAAATATTGTCCTACTGTTTTCTGACTATTGTCATTTCTTATGTCAGATTTGTGTTGTCTATTGATTCTTTTCCATAGGGACTGTCCTGTGTGCCCTAAGCAGAAAGCAGAAAGGCACTTCTTACAGGTTATGTATGCCACATGTCAGGCTATATGATGAATAAGTGAATGAAGCCTCAGTGTTGCAGCTGATTTGTTAGTTCTGTAGCAGTGGCACCTCAGTAATTTAAGAGACACCGTGCAGTGCATTGCCTGCTGTTTCATAGACTGCAGTTGCAGATACATGTTTTGAGCCATTGGTAATCTATTGCAGGGCAATAGGATTTCCCCTTGCATATATTGGTAATCAAAACAACAAACATTCCCCATGGTTTAAAATTGGCAGAAGACAGGGTAGACAGAGTGGAGCCACAATTCAGTGTAACAGTGGCAGTGTAATCCTTGGAATGAGCATTGGAGCTGTAATCTTTGGAATGAGTGCTACAAGCATGTCCCTATTTCTGTCCGCAAAATGTTGAAAGGTAGGTGCCCAGTTAGAGATGAAACTGAGTGTTTAATAGAAAGAGAGGGATCAATCTGTTTTCATCCAGATTAATTTTGCATGTATTCATTCAAAAGTTCCATCTCATTTCTGCATGAAACCATACATTTAAAAAAAAAATTTCAACATAAAATTCATAGTTAAATGAATATTTTATCAGAAAACATAAATTCGTATTTTGTTGTGGTGTGTACAGTTCTAAGTACATTTTACCCTAAAATATGTACTTTAAAGTGAATGCCAGTATTATCATTGGGGTTTTTTTTGTAGCTGAAAACTACTTTGCAAAAGTTGGAGGAGGACGAAATTCAAAGATAATTGCATTCCGATCTGCACATTTGCCCAGGAAAGGTAGAGATAAGGTTCAGATTCATTGGAATTCATGGCGGGCTTGTAGAACTTCCCGTCTCCATACCTTGAAGCATTTCACAGATAAAACTAGAGACACTTCTGTGCTTCTAACATAGAAATGATAGTTTGGAAGCAAACTTCCATACCTGCTTTCACACTCAGGGTCGTGTTCTGACTCCCTTCTCTGCCCTATTGCACTTGGGGTGCTTCAGGAATTCAGCATATGCATTTAAAAGTTAGTTTTCATGCTGCTTTTAATCATCATCACCAGTGCTTTTTTTCTGGGGAGACACGGGTACGCATACCCCTAAACATTCTGTGAATCTAAGTTCGGCTTCATTGAGGGGCAGTCTTTCAATATGAGTAGGAAAATGAGAGTACTGTACCCCTAAACTTTTTTATATATATAAAAAAGCACTGATCCTGACCATCACAGATTAGGCTGCAGTCATAGCCCCCAATGTGCCTGGGAGTAAGCCCAGTTGAATTTAGTGAGACTTACATATGAATAGAGATCGTTAGGAGTGCATTTTTAATACAGATACAGAAACAGGACAGAATGGACTCCTATGTGAGTGGACACAGGTGAAAGGGACGCAAAGCAGAAATAGATTGATCTGTCTATCCATCTATGACCAGCGATAGACATTTCTGTCAGTTTGGTTCTCTCAGCTCCTTTCCCCCCAAATATTACTTTAAGACCTATACATCTTTGCAACTATTGACAATTTTTATGTTTTATTTTTAGAAAGAAATTTAACAGGAATCAATCAGCAATCCAGCCAAATTTCTCCTGATAAACACATTCAGGTATGTAGTTTTGATTAAAATACACATTTTTTGCAACCAATTTTCTCTAATAGAATGCCTTTTGTATGTTGTTTTCACTAATATACTGTATTTTTCGCTTCATAAGGTGCACCTGACCATAGGGCGCACCTAGTTTTTAGAGGGGGAATTCAAGAAAAAAAATATTATTTAAAGGGAGCGCTGAGCAGAACCTGTATGCATCCCAGGCTCTGCTCAGCGCTCTCTTTCATGAGCCACGTGGAATGTGTGTGTGGCTCTTGGGGGCTTTTGGCGCCGCTAAGGCAGAAGCTAAAACAGCTAGAGGGAGCGCTGCGCAGCACTTTCTCTAGCTGTTCTGGCTTCTGGGGTAGTCATCCTGCTGCCCTGCAGAGGCTTCGTGGGCTACCCCAGAGCTGCTCAGGAGCTTGTTGGGGCTGGCGGGGGAAGCCTGGGTTCCCCCCCCCCCCAAGCCCCAAAGAGCAGCTCTGGGAGTATTCCCCACCTCCCGCAAAAGCCCACAGGAGCTGCAGGCTTTTCTACGAGGAGGGAGAAGGGACTGACGTGGCCAGTCAGTCCCTTCTCCCTCCTGGGGAAAAGCCTGCAAGAGCTGTGCGGAGCTTGTGTGCGGCTCTTGGGGGCTTTCCCCGCCTGCCTCCCCCCTGCATTCGCTCCATAAGCCGCACACACATTTCCCCTTACTTTTTAGGAGGGAAAAAGTGTGTCTTATGGTAGAATCAGAGAGTTATTCAATCACTGAATTCAATAGGGCTTACTTCTGAATGGACCTTGTTAGGTCTGCACTACAAGCCCAGAGTTTAGAGTCAATATACCCACATAGGTACAATTAGACCATTCTAAACTCTGGGCTTGTAGTGCAGAGCTAACAAGGTCTATTCAGAAGTAAGCCCTATTGAATTCAATGGGGGCTTACTCTCAGTTAAGTTGAACTAGGAGCCTTAATGGGTCTTACGTCACCCCTCTGTTTAGATGGTACTGCGTATTAATTCACTTAAGGGCAAAATATTGTTGAGCCAGTTCCATTGCATTTGGGCAGCCTTCTGGTCTTGTTGCTGAGTGGGGTTACAGATGTCCTCTCCAAAGTCCTAACCGGATGGCAGTGCTGACCAAGGGTGGGCAGTGCTAAACAGGGTGGCCAGATGCTAAACAGAACAGGGTTTCTTTACATCAGTTAGCTGTGTAAAAATTAGGGTTTCAGCAGATATAGCTAGACATACAAGGCATGCCTGCTGAAACCTTCGTTTCTGAGCAAGGTTTGAAGATGCCGATCCCTTTTAAGTCCGGCCACACGAAAGCTGAAACTTGCAGAACGGGCATTTTTTAAAGGTCCCCTTCCTGCCTCTCTCCAAAAGACAATTTAGGGACACGTCAATTTGGGCAGTGGCACCGTCAGGGCAGGACTCTGGGGCAAATGTCTAAGCCCCGCTCGGCAGAATGAGTGGAAGAGCTAATAAATATAGCAGAGCTGGCTCATCACATTCTGCAGTAAGTGAAGTAATGCACATTACCATCTAAATGGTGTGGGGGCTGTAAGAGAGTATAAAATCACCTGACTGTTGTATTTCCTGACTTTGCTGCCTACCTGGGACAACCAAACAAAGGGAACAGAACTTCTACATGAGCTTCATGGCAGGTAGGACACCCTTGCTTACCGGGCAGGAAACAGGCAAAATGGTGGGGAGATTGGTTTCACCAGCACATATGCACTACACCGATCAGGCAATCCCAACAGATGCATTTACACTTAACGGAACACACCACCACCTCTGCCCTCCCCATCTGCCTCCCAGTAAGCAACAGTGACCTACACACCAAGACACTTTTTGGCCTTTCTGTATTTTGAGAGGCTGCCCCTGGTAAATTGAAATAGTTGGAGCGTATCTACTTTGTTTTGTGAGTTCCAAGCAGGTGACAATATCAGGAAATTGGCTCTCCTCCTACGTTCCTG
Source organism: Podarcis muralis (assembly GCF_964188315.1). Classification (NCBI taxonomy): domain Eukaryota; kingdom Metazoa; phylum Chordata; class Lepidosauria; order Squamata; family Lacertidae; genus Podarcis; species Podarcis muralis. The sequence continues at coordinate 24,927,121 of NC_135673.1, forward strand.
GTGAGAGGTCCATGCACCTTGATGGGCCAGGCATTTTGCAAAACTGAATGGGGGAAAGTAGCTTCCCAGGGCAACTGCTGAACCATAGTTTGATTCACTCAACCAATTCTATTCATGGGGATTAACTCTGCATGTTTTCACACAATTCAAAATTAAGTCATGCCAAGGCGTCAGGTATGCTCTTGATTCCAAAGCAAGTCTGAGTCATTCAGAAGATACAAGGGTTGCCAATTTTTCAACTGGCCACTATAACTTTGCCATTCAGAAAAGTGCTCAGTATGCAAGGATTAGCCCATGATTATCTTTCATTGCATGGATTCAAATACTATCACCTGCTAATTCCTGCATACTAAGCTGCTATTAAAGGCTGAGCTATGTGAACAAGTCGAAAAGTTGGCAACCTTAGAAATCATAGTTCCTTGTGGTTCATACACTGTGCACAGAGCTAGCTGCAACCCCCTGGAGCTAATTTTGTGGATGGAAGAGTTCTCAGCGTTGTAAACAGCTGGATGGAGAGTTCTGAAGGCATCATGCAAAAACAAACAACTTCCATCATCCATTATGTGCCATTTAACAGGGTTACTTACTGCATAACTAAAAATAAATCACATAACTAAAAATAAAATGCGGATTTTCCTGTTAAATACATAGGATCATATATAGATGAATGGGGCAGTTGCTGTAGAGCTGGACTAGCTAGGGCCAGTCGCATGTGTGTGTGTGAATGGGGGGAAAGGACCAGCCAGTTTCCTACAACAGCCTGCCCAAAGCCTATAGAAACCCACCAGCAGCACTAGAATGCAATAGCCCTGTCTCCTACTGTTTTTCCCCATTGACTGCTATGAAGAGGCATAGTGGCTCTAATCGCAGAGGTAGCGTAATAACCATAATTGCAACTGACCATTCTGTCCTTAATTTATTTTAAAGCTCTAAGTAGGTAGCCAGCATCACCACATTTTGCGGTAGCAAATTTCATCGCTTTAACTACACATTGTGTAAAGAAGTACATCCTTTTATCTGCCCTGAATCTGCCCCAAACCTAGAGTGTTTGCCAAAAGGCTGGGGGGGGGGATTTCATTTTATGGCAACTCAGCGTGTTCCAGCCAATCTTGGTTTAAAAGCCTCCTTCAGGGGGCTACAAAAAATAAAGTCCATAAATCACAGATACACAGCAATTAAAAACAAACAGCATTACTGACTGATTTCATCAAGCCGTAACTGTACTTAGATTAAAAAGCAGCCTGTAGAGATCTTTTTAAAATGTATCTTCCATTAAAGACCGAAATTAAAAACCAACAGATTATATGTTTTTGATGGCATTAGTCATGGTGAGTTTATTTATATACCACATTTACTCCAAATACCATTTGGACTCAAAGCAGTGCACAGGGGGGAAGCCCACTTAAATGCAATTGTATGACGATCATAATATATAATAAATATGATAATATCATTGCAGCACTCGCAACTGAACACCCAACATTTTGTAATGTGTGTGTTTGAGTGTGCGTGAGAGCATTATGTTGACCAATATGTTCGTTAACAATTAGGTCCCCAACCCTGGTTCTGTGTGAGATAGTGAGAAACTTCTCCACACCCGCTTTCTCTGAACTAGGAATGGGGGAGAGTGGGGGCCTTCCAAATGTTGTGGAACTACAACTCGCATCAGCCACAGCCAGCATGACCAATAGCACGAAAAGATGGAAGCTCTATTCCAGCAATATTTTGTGGGTTGCAGCTTCTCCATTCCTGCTGTACTATAGGATGTATAATTTTATAAGCATCCATCTTTCCCCCTTACTCGTCTCCTCCACCCTCCAAGTTTTAAAAGCCCCAAATGTTGTACCAATCCCTCCTCTGGGTGACATTACACGGCTCAGGACAGTAATGTGCTCCTATATGCTGTTACGCGTATGAATGAGCTGGCTGATGGGCCACTCTAAATGAGGCCTTCAGATCCGTGCAGCGGATATCTGTAAAGCTGTGTTTCATTAATGCGTTGCCTTGCAAAGGTTCTGCGGAGGTGGAATAAGATAAACAAGGTAGATCTTTTTACACAGTACAGAAGATTAGTACAAGGTTATAACCTTGTGATAAATGTTTGTGGGCAGCAGATGCTTCTGTTGATTACGTTTCTACTCTAATTATCGAAGGAAGAGCCCCTCTCCCATTGTGATAGCTGTGGTGGTGATTAACTCATACAGAATTACATCCTCTCCTCCCTCCCCCCCCCCCCAACCGCCACCCCACAAAGTCACACCTTATTTTTCCCTGCAGCCTTAACTTGTTAGATCACATTTTTATAATATGCACTGAACCATGATGTTGTCGGAAAACCTCAGGAGATTCCTAGTCAGTGTTGTGTACTGAAAGCAGAAAAGGGGGTGTGGGGTGATGACCATTAAAATCCTACCTGTGTGAATTGCGGCACAGCAGTTTGAAGACATATGGAGAGAATATTTCCCTTGAGCTGATTTAGGCTGGGACATGTTCATAAAACGCATCTGCAGTTTATCCACTGCAGTGTTTTGGGTTTTTTAAAATCAGAATATGCCAATGAGTTGTATCACAAACTAACGATCTCCATCCTACCCAAGAAGACAATGTCTTTTTGGTCCACGTCCAGTCTTTATACCCCCACCTCAAATTTGCAGTGCTTCTGTGTGTGAGAGAGGACAAAGAGTCTTGTGGAACCTTAAATTAATCTATTTGTTATAGTGTAAGCTTTGTGGTTATCGTAAGATTCATGAAGTGAGATCTTCAGTGAGGCAAGCCGCCTCAAACTGAGTCAGACCATTGCTCCATCTAGTGCAATATTGTTTACACTGGCTGGCAACAGCTCTCCAGGGTTTCAGGCAGGAGTATTGCCCAACCCTACCTGAAGATGCCGGGGATCAAACTAGGGACTTTCGGCATGCCAGACCCTTCTGCTTTCTGTTCTTGTAATGTGTTCTAAGGGATGGATTTTGTTTTAAATTTCGTTTAGCAAAATGGCTTACATGAGTTTAATACCTTTATTAAAAATAACCAAAAAACCAAAAAAACTTTAAAAGCAGCAGACAACACTATTAAAAAAAAATACTTAAAATCAACTGTTTTAGAAACAAATATAAACAATAAAATTATATGCCTGGCTTAGTGGGACAGCTCAGTTGGTGCTGAAAATTCCAGTGTTGTGCATGGTGCTAATAATTCCAGTGTTGTGGGTTTGAGCCCCGTATGGGACAACTGTATATTCCTGCATTGCAGGGGGTTGGACTAGAAGATCTTCAGGGTCCCTTCCAACTATTCAATTCTCTGATTCTATGATTCAGCTGGCCTAAACAACAACAAAACAATGCAATGAAGATGCCTGCCTAATATTAACATTAATTATACATTGAACAAGGTAATCGTGGCACGGAAATCATTTCACCATGGTGTGATCCTAAAAAGTTGTGGGTTGCATGTGAATGATGCAATAATAAGGTTCAGGGCCAGCTGCTTTTCTGGGAGGGTGTCAATCCCATTAGAAAGGCCCATGGGCACCCAGTTGCATGGTCCAAAAAAAGTACTGCATTATTCACAAAGAGCCAGCGGTTTTGCTGAATTCTTCTCCAGAGAAGCAGTGTTCATATCGCTACAATCTCTGTTTAAAGGGCAGAAAATGATGGGGAGAGACTTCAGATTATATTTGCGAAGAATCAGAGTAGACTATACTGGCTCAGAGCAGAATGAAGTTGGTGGGCAGCACCTCAACATTTGCCCCAATGGACCAGTCCCCACTGGCATCCTTCATGAAAGAGAGAGAATGCCACAAGTATTTAGGCACATAGCTCTTCAGCCCATCAATTCTGCCGTACCCGTACCCTTCTTTTAATTTGCAATCCATCATTTGTAAAGATTATCGGCCTTGCCCTGGATTTGCTTCTTGCTGCTCATGTCTTAGACTGATATGTTGGTTAAACAGTTTTTACAAAACGATTTGTCTTCATCTGGCTTTGTACAGATCGCCATGTGTTCTACAACGGCAAAACCCTTCAAGGACCAAAATTACTTCGAACTCAAGCGGCAATGCCTTGAAGAAGGCAAGCTCTTTGAAGACCCTGAATTTCCAGCTTGTGATGCATCTCTCTTCTACAACACTCCTCCACAGGGGAGAGTGGAATGGAAACGCCCACAGGTATTTGTGAAGTACCTATTCTACTTGAGTCTGATTATCTCTATTGTTTGGCTGAATTCTCACCTCTTAATGGCCTGGCTTTGGCATAATGTATCTCAGTTTATTGAGATAAGCTGTGCCCAAGCCTTGTTTACCACCTCTTCCTTGCTCCCTCTTGGTGTGCACCAGATTTCCTGGGTTAACCAACAGTTGTCCCCTGTTATGTCTGAACCAGGAATCTATGGTTACCAGGATCACGTTGGGTGAAATTGCATTCAGATATAAGTTTCCCCAATCCCAGTAACCTCAGTTTCCCAGTTCTAATGAAGCAGGAATCCATGATTAGTTAACCCATGAAGTCTTCAACTGTGGCATGCTGTGACAGGAGGAGGAAAGAGAGGGACTGTGTGGACAAGGCTTGGGCATATTGTGGCTTAATAGGATGAGATATGTTAGATCTGCACAGGGCCAATAAATGTTTGTTCTTCTTTTCCAAGAGGTGGGAGAGAGTATGGATTAATTCAAGCCAGATTTGAGTCAGGAACAGTTTTTCATGATTGGAGTCACTGCAGGGATATGTTAGGTGCTGGTAAAGGAGGGCTGATTTTGACCATGTGCAGAGGGCCTTTTACTGTTCTCCACCAGGACCTGACCTAAGACACTAGCCTCGGGGATGCCTGTATAAGACTATCTACTCAACAATCCTCAGCTGAAACAAACAATAAAAATGTTTCATCTTCATTTTTAAAGTTGGCATCATTGACCCACATGGCCAATGTTGCTTTAATAGTGTGTGGGGATGTTTTTGTTTGAGGGCGGGGAGTTATTTATGGGGAAATTACATCGGGATTCAGCAAATCAGTACGATTCTATTAATCATCTTAAATGATTGAGATACATCATGTGTGCAAATTGTGCCCCTTGTGATTGCACAACTTTCTCCTCCAGGAAACAAATGATGTAGCCCTAATCTTGACAATCTTTAAGGAAAAAAGCTTTAGATATTTTTTATTTCTGTCCACTTTTAAATGCTGAAGCTTTTATTAAATGCTTTTATTCATTGCCCTTGTATTAATTACTGCTGCTCAATTTTTAGAGGGTATGTTTGTTTTAACTGGATAATTTATTATTACTACTGCTGCCGTCACCCTAGAAGGACAATTGTGCTGTAATCCAAAGGCAAGGCTCATCGGCATAGTGCCTATACATGCAATGGTGCCCTTGATGGCTACCCCTGGTATCTACAAAGCCTCCGAGCCGCCCCTACACTGCCCCATTAAGCATTAAGTTGTGGAGGTGGTTACATTCCCCCCCCCCCTTATTAAAAGGCAAGTGGGCGGCAGTGGGGTGCTGTAGGTGGGCTTTTCTGAGTGCACTGATTTCTTATTTAGAATTGACTAGGCGAGAGCCTAAAGTGAAACACCTTACTTGTTTTATATTTAAAGTTTTATTGCTCTTGCCGCTTTAGTCACATTCGTCCGTATTTATGATTCTGAGTTGTAACAAGCCACAAGATAGCCAATTATTGGTAATACTGATTGTCTTATAAATTAGTTACTGTACATCTGTGGTAGTTGAAGGTTTTTGAATGTTTTGGAAGTATCTATATATAAACAATTTATACTATGAAATTCCTTCACCCTTGTATTTTCGGTAGTAAGAATGCTTAAAAATATTTTTCATGCAATATTCGTTTCCCATATATTCTTTTTTTTTAGCTACAAGATTAGATCAGAACATATATTTATTTTTGCATACATTTATCTTTTGAATAAATGTGCAATTACTGTTTTGAATTTTATTGTGTCCTTCATGGGTTGTGCAAACCGCTGTTCTGAATAATGCTTTTTATAGAGTAGCGGCTGCTTGGGATGAGTTTATAGAACCAAGTGGGACAGTGTCCTGAAAAAGTTGGGGAACCACTAGCATAGATATGGACTGATCCCAGTATATTTTGATGTAGGGGAAATATAATTTCACACACAGGTTAAAATTGGGCAGTGTTTCAGAATTCAAATTAAAAACTATTTTCAGATATTCCCTTTTGAAACTTCAAACCACAAACCAGGCAGCGAATTTCAAATCCAAGCTGTAGCGATGTTGCTGATGTTAATAATGTATTGGTTTGTTAAGCCAATCTGGTTTGTTAAGTCAAGACAATATCAGGGATTGCACGACTCTCTTTTATCACGGACCAAAACTGTATTTGAACTTGGATGTAAAATGACATTGATTTCAATTCCGATCTGTATTTGTCACACTCCGTACTATTTCCATTCTGCCGCTGTTATCATTTTGGCTCAGCTCTAATTTGACATTTATTTATTTATATTTATTTAATAGAATTAACATTCTACTGAACATGCTACTTAACATGTTATTTACTTGTAAGTGGTTTGCATAACATATACTATAATTACTGGTACGATCAGATGTTAAATACAAGGTCACTTAAAAAATGCATATAAATAAAACCAGCACTAAAAAAAAAGCACGTTCTAAAATAATATTGCATGTGAAATTTACATAACTTGCTTAAACAACTTTTTCTTTAGCAGATGCTGAAAACAAAGAACAGTGTCCTAATATCTCTGATAAGGGGAACATTTTTGCACTTATTTAGCAAATGTCTTTGACTGCGCAGGATGGGTGTTGTTGAAACCGCCGGCATGTATTCATTTACTATGATTCTGTTCCCCCTCCCTTTCTCCCAGGATAGAACTGAAGATGGTAGTCATGAGAATTCAGTATCAGTTGCCTTCCTCTCAATTCCCTTCTCAGATCATAGCTGTCAACGTTTCCCTTTTTTAAAGGGAAATTCCCTTGTTCCGAATAGGATTCCTCACAGGAAAAGGGAAAAGTTGGCAGCTATGCCTCAGATTCATTATTGGTCTACATCTTTCTTAGCTCAAAAGTCACATTGCCTCAAGGGAAGCCTTCTTGGGGCTTCATGCCCCAGGGGTGGACAGGGCCAAAGCCAAAACCGGCAAGGAAACAATCGTAACTCATATCTTTGTACAAACTCATTTCAGCCATGAAAACAAACTAGGGGGAGGCGGGACACATTGATGCAAGGGACACATTGATACACCAACAATATTTCAATATCAAGAAACGTTATTTGTGTCGTGACATCACTAAAACATGTCTATACATGTGTGAGTACGACAGTTGTGACCACACCGCCTGCCAGTTCCATGTTGGCATTTGACCAGAGTAGGTGTGTTTTTAGTGCGGCCAACTGAAAAATTACGTGAAATGTAAAAGTGTTCGAACACTGTTTTACATTATTTAGTTAAGATTTTAAAATACCAAAGGTAAGTTATCCCACTCAGTAATCAGGATTACACATAAGTGTAAATAAGTTCAGTGGGTTTATTAATAACTTTTAGTTCTAAATATCTGATTATCAAGTGTGAAATCTCCGGGGGGGGGGGGGGACAGGATCTTGTATGTTTGTCTTCCCCATTGTAGAAGATAAGGCAAGCATTGATTTCAAGGATGTTGTTTTGCAGTTGCCAAAACCAAATTTCTCAAAGGGCGCATCTCGAACATCATCACTTTATACTTTTTTTTTTACTTCAGTGGATATAATGTGCAATAGAAGCTGAACATTAAGTAATTATCTTATTTTTTATAAGCATTTTGTTTAAATTACTATTTTTTGACTACCTAACATGAGTTCTTGTACTTTCTAAAGTTTTCCCAAAGTTTTTTTTTTAAATGGATAGGTGTTTGAGGAAAGATTAATATAAGTTCTGATGTTTTGTTAAGAAAACCTGCCATAAAGTCTATATGTGGGAAACATTGTTAGTTTTGATACGTAATTTAGATTTTAAGTAACAAATTGTAAGGCTGATTATGATCTCTCACAATAAAAAATTGTTTTTTTCATTATTTTTTTCTAAATAATTACCATTCTCATACAATTTATGTTTTGTATCAAAGTCCCCCATCCACTGTATCAAAGTGCCCTGTATGATACAAAACCCTTTTTTTCTCTCAAGTCATTATATTCTCATTATCTTCTAACTTCTTTTGATTGCTATTATTATATTGATTAGTTATGCCATGCATAAATCAAATTTTGTTATTATTTGACTCATTTTGATACATAAAAATATGAGATTGAATTTTTCTTCATCAGTCTGTCCCACTTCCCCCACGCACAAACACATACATCTACACCCATGTAAGCAAGAGGCATCCCTATCACAGTTCAAGGAAAAATTCTAGCCAGGCAAAAGTACTTGAGGAAGATCTGAAGCAGGGCTAGTGAAGAGGGGGACGTGCAGAGAGTCCCAAGTCCCAACAGAAAGAAAGATGGAGGGCTGCCTTTGGCCTCAAGGACTTAAACTGACACCCCCCTTTCAAGTGAGGTTCTGAGATGGCTACTGAGAGACTCTTCTTTTTTCTTTGCTGTGATTAAAGTAAAGGTAAAGGGACCCCTGACCACTAGGTCCAGTTGTGACCAACTCTGGGGTTGCGGCGCTCATCTCGCTTTATTGGCTGAGGGAGCCGGCGTACAGCTTCTGGGTCATGTGGCCAGCATGACTAAGCCGCTTCTGGCGAACCAGAGCAGCACACAAAAACGCCGTTTACCTTTCCGCCTATGTATCTACTTACACTTTGACGTGCTTTCAAACTGCTAGGTTGGCAGGAGCAGGGACCGAGCAACGGGAGCTCACCCCGTCGCGGGGATTCGAACTGCCGACCTTCTGATTGGCAAGTCCTAGGCTCTGTGGTTTAACCCACAGCACCACCAGAGACAAATTTTTAAATGGGGGGTTGCTCAGAGGATGTCTTTCATTTCATTTTATTAAAATGCAAAAGGATCTCTCTTGATATAATCATCATCATCATCTGTATTTTGTTTAGATGTTACTGTGTTAGGATTTTAGTTGCGTGCTGGGTTGTTTATATTCTCATTTAGTTTTGTTATGGCGTTCAGTCAAAACAGTATGATTGTTAAAGCTATCTTGAGAATAGGAACTAGGAAATCAGGGCAAGCAGTTCCCCCACCCAAGATTTCCACTCCTTTGTTTTCCATGCTGTTGTTCTGCTTTGTGTTCTACTCCTCCTGAATGTGGGCTGAATGAGAACATGCAAGTTTGAATTGGGAGGCAGAGAAATTCAGACAGAGAATGGCAAGGTTTTGAGCTGTGAGTTTGCCTGGAGTAGAAGCAGCTTGGAGTAGAGGGCCTTGGGGACCCATCCTGTTGCTTTTCATGGGGTGGGAATCTTGCAGAACCTGCAGTTCTGCTGTCTACTGTTGGAGGTTGTTTGCTTCCACTATGCTCTGCTTGCATATTTTATTATTATTATTATTATTATTATTATTATTATTATTATTATTATTTAAATAAATAAATAAATAAATAAATAAATAATTTTATTTATACATCGCCCTCCCCAGCCAAGGCCAGGCTCAGGGCAGCTAACAACCAATAATAAAAACAAGTTGTTTGAAATACAACTTAAAAAACAAGATTAAAATAAAACATTAAAATGCAGCCTCATCACAGGAGGAGAAAGGAAAAAAGAAAGAGGGGGAGGGAATCAAATTGATTCTAAGCCAAAGGCCAGGCAGAACATCAGATCCCGCAGGGCCCTGGTCTCATGAGACAGAGCGTTCCACCAGGCTGGAGCCAGTGTTGAAAAGGCCCTGGCTTTGGTTGAGGCTAATCTGACTTCCTTAGGGCCTGGGACCTCTAGGGTGTTGTGATTTATGGACCTAAAGGTCCTCCGTGGGGCATACCGGGAGAGGCGGTCCCGTAGGTACGAGGGTCCTAGGCTGTGTATTGTTGCAGGTTTAGGAGGTCAATCTGAGTCCCTTCCAGTTCTTGGGGTCCTGTATTAAAGTCTAATGGAGGATTCTATTGTTGAACTAATCAGACAAGTTCCTTTGTGAGATAACCTGTAGCTGACCACTTAAGTGTTCTTATTGGCATCCCAAAAGAATGAGTTGGGTTGCCAGAGCTACAACCAAGTGATGGTGCCCTTCTGGCTAATGGGTGGATCTTCCAACCTCCTCACCTGGCTGGTACGTAGAAGGACAATAGGCAGAAAGCAGTGTTTGTGAGCTGAGTGAGAAGAGTGGGCAGAAGCTAGAGAGTCAGAGACATGTTTGGGGCTCCCCTGGAAACCTAATGGGGAAGCAAGATCTGTTAGGGTGCTAATGCTGTTAGGCTCAGGTTGTATATATGCATATATAAACCATATGCCCTAAAGGCACCACAGTTTCTGTTGCCCCTCATTCCAAGGAAGCCTGGAACCCCCGGAATCTATCACTGCTCAGAGATTGGGTTGGGGTGTAACATCACTGTATACATAAACTATATTCCAGTGCTCTCTCACACAGAGGAAGCTAAATTCTGTAGGGTTTGACCAAGTCTTCTCATTACTCAAGGAAGCGAACATGTTTTAGAATGAAGAAGCAAAGTGTTCATGTGGCAGGGAGCTTGAAGCAACTTGAACAGAGTACCTGTTTCTAAATGAAGGGCAAGCCTCTGTTGAGGCATTGGAGAGAGTTCAGGAATCTTATTAATATGAATCTCAGGCCAGTTTCCTTTCAACACTGGGAGATACTTGCTAGATGATGATGATGATTATTATTATTATTATTTTGTTAATGTGAACCTGCAATCTGGGAGAATGGAAACAGCATTTTGCAAATTATGAATCAAATATTGTCATGTTGTTCCAGCCTCTGAATTCTGGAAACATCTTTTTGAACATGGGTGTGTTCCAATTTGAAATGCCTTTCAAGTGCTGGAGTAGAACTGGCTCTCAGTCATTGAATTGCTAAATAGTTTTATGAACGGAAGAGATCTATCTAAAACCTTCTGCCATTCATATCTTTAAAATCATGTTTAGGGAAGTTTTTAATGTTTGATCTTTTACTGCATTTTTTAAAATCCTGTTGGAAGCTGCCCAGAGCGGCTGGGGAAGCCTGGCCAGATGGGTGGGTATAAGTAATAAGTTGTTGTTGTTATTATTATTATTATTATTTATTATAATAACCCCAAAATAGACACACATACCTCAGTTGGCATCAACTTGCAGCGACTAAATCAATTGCTAATGAAGTGGTACCTTGGTTTACGAACTTCATTGGTTCCAGAAGTCCGTTCTTAAACCAAAACTGTTCTTAAACCGAGGTGCGCTTTCCCTAACAAGTCCTCCTGCCGCTAGTGCCCTTCCACCGTTTGGATTCCGTTCTTAGACTGAGGTAAAGTTTTTAAACCAAGACACTATTTCCAGTTTTGCGAAGTTTGTAAACCAAATCGTTCTTAAACTGGACTGTTCTTAAACTGAGGTACCACTGTAGATAAAATAACCCTGTTCTGCTCTAAAACTTCTCCCATATCTTCAGAGATAATGTTTGATTCTCAAATGCCATCACTCAAATAAATAGTAATAAATTATTATTAGAAAATTAGTAGTATGTGAGATTATTGGCCTCTCACAGAGCAAGTGACACATTTCTATAAAATCTTTTAAAAAGACTTTTAATGGTACAATCAGACATGGAAGAGTCCTCTGTCATCATACAACAATCTTATTTTCTTCTTCCTCATAACCATCAATCTTCATTGATCCTTAGCTCTATATTGCTGCTATGCTGAACAGATATTCCAGGTTGCTCTTACACTTGGATAGGCTGTCCCTAGACAGGAAGGTGTTAAATGCATGTGGTGGCTTAAAAATAAACCAGGAAGGTTGGCTTATCTTGCAGAGATGCATATGGCATACAAAAGGAAGCTGTTAAGACACGTTGCCATAGCAACTGCATCTTTAGTGGCAGCAGCAGGCCACAAATATGCAGCTGTAATGTAGTCACATTGCTAGCTGTGTGTGTGTGTGTGTGCATGTGTGTGCGTGTGTATGCAGGGTGTGTGTATACATATACATATATATGCAGGTTTTGGTGTCCTCGGGTATCTTCCCGTGTAAAAGTTGGGGTGTCTAGGCGACGTTTCGACGAGGTCTCACTTGTCATCTTCAGGCTGGTGCTTTCGGCTTCTTGTTACTGGAACAGAGCAGGATCTCAGTGTTTGAGTTCCTATAAATACTGTTGAGGAGGTATGGTGTATAGCCTCCAATGTTCTGGGCAGAGAGGAAGTTCCCAGGCTAGTGTGCCTTTTCTTCTTTTGTTCCTTAATTGCTTGAGGGATATCTTGAGTGATTTCTTGAGTGATATCCTGAGTACCACTTAGGTGGGTCATTAGGTGTGGATTAGTTGCTAAAGCCTTTGTGTCTTGACCTCTTGAACTTTGTGAAGAGTTTTTCTGAGAAGATGGGTGTACTACATTTAGTTGTGCTCTGGCTTGGCTTCGTGTATAGGGGCGAGCTGTGGTTTTGTGGCCTGTGCCAGCCAGATCTGTGTAGGGATTGCAGGGGGGTGCAGCATCCGGAGGTGCCACCATGGTTTGGCTACTGGATGGTGTCTGTAATTTATCTGTGGAGAGGGTCTGGGTTTGGGTCTGGTGTGGTTGATTGGTGATGGCGTTCTGTGTGCCTCTGGATCTGGTGTCAGTTTTTGTGGGGAGGGCTAATTTCCAGATGTCTGGCAAGCGGGATGTGTCGTCACGCTTGTTCATGTTGTGAGGGTGTTTCTCTATCTCGATGGCTTCCATGATTATTCTCTTGTGGTGATGTTCCATGTTAGAGAGCAATTTGGAATCTGCAAAATTAATTTCGTGTCCTGTTTCTTTCATACATATATATACATATACATACATATATATACATGCGCGCACACACACATGTGTGTGTGTGTGTGTGTGTGTGTGTGTGTGTGTGTGTATATATATATATATATATATATATATATGGGGGGGGGTGTAACAAAGCAATCACAGCCTTACCTCTTACCAAACACAGCTTTAACCTTAGTAGTCTCAATATCATTTAAAGCAAAGAGTACAAAATTGTATTTTGTATGTACAGTGGTACCTCGCAAGACGAATGCCTCGCAAGACGAAAAACTCGCAAGATGAAAGAGTTTTGCATTTTTTGAGTTGCTTCGCAAGACGAATTTCCCTATGGGCTTGCTTCGCAAGACGAAAATATCTTGCAAGTTTGTTTCCTTTTTCTTAAACCGTTAATACCCAGGGAAACTGTGCTTCGCGAGACGAAAAATTCGCAAGAGGAAAAAACTCGTGGAACGAATTAATTTCCTCTTGTGAGGCACCACTGTACAAAATTGTATGCCACAAAAAAGAATCTGCATTTTGTGGGAAATAAATAAAATGACTAAAGCAAGGGGAAGGAACCTTCAAGCCTAATCCTCAGAACATTCCCCTCTCCAGGCTGTACACCTCATTGGTCCTGATCATGGCTCTTGCCTGCCTGGATAAAGGCTAGAGAGCTGTGCGAGTGTTTTTGTGTGAGCACATGCTGCATAAAGGTAAAATTCACATTTGTTGCTTTGCCCAGTTTTGCCTCTGGCCTCACCCACTGCTGGCATTTGGCCCTCAGAAGGTTGCCCAGATGGGAATGTGGCCCTCAGAGTTGAAAAGGTCACTGATCTCTGAATTTAAGGCTCCTGTGAATGCAAGGTATGTTCCTGCTCTTCTGACTTCATTCACATCCTTCTATTCAAGCTCAGCTGTGGTCAGCGGCAGAGAAGTACTGACGGAGAAATAGCAGTTTAAAGTACAGTGGTACCTCTGGTTGTGTATCCTTCGGGTTACGCACGCGGCAAACCCGGAAGTGACAAAGTTTCAGTACAGAAAGAAGGGAGTTGGGGCAGGCTCTGTTGTGTTGGCTTTTTGGTGTTGTCTTCTGTGTTGTACCCATATTTGCTATTTCTCTTTGTTAAAACAAAAGCAGCAGCAACAACACAACAACAGTTGAGTCCAGTCACGAACGACTATGGGGTTGCGGCGCTCATCTCGTTTTACTGGCCACAGACAGTTTTTCCGGGTCATGTGGCCAGCATGACTAAGCCGCTTCTGGCGAAACCAGAGCAGCACATGGAAACGCCGTTTACCTTCCTGCCTGAGTGGTACCTATTTATCTACTTGCATTTTTACGTGCTTTCGAACTGCTAGGTTGGCAGGAGCAGGGACCGAGCAACGGGAGCTCACCTTGTCGCGGGGATTCGAACCGCCAACCTTCCATTCGGCAAGCCCTAGGCTCAGTAGTATAGACAACAGCACCACCCGCGTCCCTTTATATGTATAGGAAGATATTATTAGAAGTTGGAAGCTGTTTTTACTCTAAAGAATATATTTGCTTTGTTTTGTCTTGGACTTTGCATTCT